>NW_016107384.1:3494827-3570149 GCF_001604975.1 Cebus imitator
TTTTTTGCGTTAACTTCTTGGTAGGGAGAAAATGAAGTCTAAATGCCCTAGATGTAGAATTTAAATAATGTCTAGATAGTCCCCTTTCTTAATTTCTCAGCCTAAAGTTTTAAAAGTGTAGGGGAAAAATTAAATAGGAAAGAGGGAAATAGTTCCTTTAATTACTTCCTGCCTTTCTTGGTTGCCACCACATTGGCACAATTATCTTTTTAAGTAATTAAAGCAGAGCTCTGATTTCTCATCTTCTTGTTTTCTGACTGCAAGTTTACAAGAGCCCAGTTTTGTCTTATTTGGAGCTACTTGGAGCCGTAGTTGGAGAGTTTGCCCTTGATTTATAGGATAAACTGACCTCACTGACATTTAAAGGAAGCCCCTGTTCATGGGAAAGTGTGAGATCAGCAGAAATGGGGGCTCGCAGGGGGATCTCAATTTCTTAAGATAACTTCAGGCTTGTGCCCACCGACTGCCTTTTGTCTGGGAAGGCAAAGACAGACAGGCAGTTCTGGACCAAAACACAGTTTCCTGGTGCAAATGGGACTCAATCTAATTCTTGGGGGTGGTAGAGGAGGAGACATAGTGGAAAAAAAGGCTGACAGAGTTGAAAAGAAAACTTTTCCTGCCTAGCGATTCTCCCATCAGAGCAAATGTCAGCTGGGAAAGTATTGGAGAATGGAAAGGAGCAACTCTTCCTTATAGATATTGTTGTGATTTTCGATGCCAACTTTAAACAACCCAGATTCTGACAAATTCGTGACTATAAAATGATGATTTCTACAAAAATGATCACTCTCTTAAGGCACTGTGTCAGATGGAAGTGTTTAAAATCAAGTTACAATGGCTTTGTCAAACTTCCGTCCTCCACCCATAGGACCCAAAGACAAAAATACATTGTTTGTAGCCTTCACAAATCTCTTTGAAACTATACCTGGTAACTGAAAAATGGCAATGATTCAATATGCACGACTCTAAGTATCATAGTAATCACACCATACAATTTTCTTTGCATTTCCAACAAGAACAGAGAGAATAACTGATAGCATTACACCTTAACACTTAATTCTACTTTCATTTTCTTAACCTATTTCATTTTCTCTTTCATATATATATATATATATATATATATTTTAAACTCTTTTAGGAGAACCCTGCCACTGACACCCATGACATGTAGAGTGGTAATTGCAAGATTTAAGTCATATGCACTTATCACATATGTAATATGTAGAGGCAGGGTATCAAGGGGAGTCATATGCACATACAAAGCAGAAATCTGTGAACGTATCTTTTGCACTGCATTGTGGGAATCATTTAGTTATTTGTTTGCAAAGGACTTTGCAGGTCTTTTTGTTCTCTATTGACACAAGTGCCAGATCCCCACAGTGCAGTGAGCACCAGTACAGGCACCCTTAGGTCAGGCGCCTTTCTTTTTAGCCAGCCCCAGTCCCAAAACGTTGTCAACCCCCAGTCGGCCTTGGGTTATTACGACGGAGGAGGTAGAGAACAGGCAGGCACGCGCAGCCTTAAGAGTTCCTTCCTGATTTGGGTTTCTTCCACTCCTTTGCCCTGGGAGAGCGGAGGAGGGGAGGGAAATCAAAGACCAGTTGAAAAAGAAAAAAACATCTTCCCTCAGGCGTGGGTCAGAGAATTCGGAAAGGCCTGCACTCACATGAGTAAAGCTTCACGAGGCCCTGGGCTGGAAGCACCGGACGGAGGTCGCGGCTGGGTCCAGCGCCCTCGGGAGGCCGAGGGCAGGGTGCCGACCCAAGGTCTGAGCCCTCGAGCTCTCTCGTCGCGGATTTGGGTCCCGTCTCATGAGTGGGGCTTGTGGGCTGGGCCTTCGGCCTGACACCTTCTCTTCCTCTCCAGCAGTGAGCGACAGCTCCCCCTACCACAGCCCCAAGGTGGAGGAGTGGAGCAGCCTGGGCCGCAACAACTTCCCCGCCGCCGCCCCGCACGCGGTGAACGGGCTGGAGAAGGGAGCCCTGGAGCAGGAAACCAAGTACGGTCAGGTGAGGAGGCGAGGGCCCGGCCAGGTGGACCGCGTGGCGCCGGGGATTTAGGCGATAAGAAGACTCGGGTCCGTTTCTGAGCCTCCCGGGAGAAAAGCCCAGGCCGGCGCCCATTTGCTTCTACGAGCCAGATCCTCCGTGGTTTGGGGGGAAACAGGCCCGGGCTTTCGAAGGCGGAGCTGAGGCCTCGACCCCCGCCAAGGGCCGGGAGCGCTCGCCAGGGCGCGGGGGTCTGGGGCGGCGGCTCCCCGGGGCGCGGCTCTGGGAAGCGCCTCCAGGCCTCTCGGTCTCTGGGGGCTTGGGGAGGCGGCTCCCGAAGCCTTTCGGCGGCTCGTATTGGGGGTAGAGTTAACCAAAGAAGGCGCTTCCGAAGGGCCGGGCGGAGCAACCCTGGGGCCTCGGAGCCGCGCCTCCACGCCCGCCAAACGCCCGCCCTGGGTCTCGGCCCTGCGGTGCGACGGCGGCTGTGGGGGTCCTCGCGCTCGGACTTTTGACCCTGTGGCCCTCGAACAAACCCCCGCGGCTCGTCCTGCGAAGAGGGGCACCCAGATAAGCGTCACATAGCTACCATTTTCTCGACTAAAGGTCACATCGTAATCTCCCAAGGAAGTTAGTGAAAAAACCTCAAATTATACGGACTGGCTGTGGACCGTTTAATTTTTCTTTCCCTCCGTCCCTCCCTCAAGTTTCCAAAGGAAAATTTAAAACACCGGTGTTTTCTTTTCCTCCGAGAAAAGCTAAGCAGCCACCACAACAAAAACTCCAGATTTAAGTCTAAATTCATCACCACCCTAGAGTCAAGAGTTCAAAACTCTCAAAAACCTGACCTTAAGGCAGTGTAAAGTTTCCCCAGCAGACCTCAGTAGGTTTGCAAATTTCTTAATCCCAAACTCTAATTCCAAAGCCTCAAGCTATTCAGTTTTCGTTTTATTATTTTGAAGTCTTAAAATTTTTAAAGTTTTCTTATCAAAATCAGCTTTTAAAAATTAAGTGGAACGCGTTCCTCTTATTCACATGGAAAAAAAATCCTAGTCGTTATTTTCTGTAACAAATCTCATTTCCATGTCCTCTTCCTTCTCTTATTCGTTGAAGTCGAATCAGAATACATGTTGGTGGCTCTCCAATAGCAAATGGTACAGAAAATGTCAGCAAGGAAAGAGAGCCCTTTTCCTTAGTCTGTTTCTACTGTAAAGAATGCCAATGGGAAATAATAAGGAAGTTTGTCATTTTCTTTTACTATAGGACCCACCCTTAACTTGCAATTTACAAAGAAAAGGCAGAATAGTACAATGGTTAGGAGCTCCGATCTCTGGCTGTGTGACTTCTTAGTAAAATATTTAATTTTTTAGAGTTTCTATTTCTTCAACTTTAAAACAGGGAAATGATACTCCCAACCCCAAGAGATGTTATGGGTATTCAATGAGATAATGCAGCCATATGGCACATAGTAAATATTTATTAAGTATTAAGCATTTATTATTTATTAAGCATTTATTAAGTATATACCTGTGATTCTAAGTGGCAGTTAAAGAGAGACTTGTAAAAGCAAGTAATATTTATCAGAGTATACCTTGTTCAGAGAGCCCATAGTCAAAAAGCTTCAAGGGATTTTGTAACAAACAATAGAAAGAGTGTATATAAAGCGCCTACCATAGAAGCAAGCATTTAATAGGAACTCAGTGCTTTTTATTAGGTCATCATTTATTGGAATAACGTTGTGAAGTATAGAGCTGAAAAACTTTCTAACTCCCACATGTCATTGATGAACCCAGTTTATATATCAAGCAGTCATAATCAAAAAAACTTTATTTATTTATTTAGAGACAGAGTCTAGCTTTGTCTCCAGGCTGGAGTGCAGTGGCCTGATCCTGGCTCACTGCAACTTCTGCCTCCCGGGTTCAAGCAATTCTCCTGCCTCAGCCTCCAGAGTAGCTGAGATTACAGGCATGCACTGCCATGCCCAGCTAATTTTTGTACTTTTAGTAGAGATGGGGTTTCACCATGTTGGCCAGGATAGTCTCGATCTCCTGACCTCATGATCTTCCCACCTCAGCCTCCCAAAGTACTGGGATTACAGGTGTGAGCCACTGCGCCCGGCCAGTTATTTTAATTTTCACTTCCTTGAATTATAGATCTAGCATTTAAACTTGTTTGGGAATGCTTAATTTATAATACACTTCAAAACTAAACTGACAGATTATTTAAAATAAAAATTTTGAAGTTTTAAATAATTGATATTCTGATCAAAAAGATATTTTATATACTAAATTTTAAATCACCAAATTATCACATTTATAAAAGAACATAAAGAAATAGCCAAATATTGCTCTAAATACTTATTTTTTCCAGAATAAAAAAAGTTACATCAAACTTACATTGGCAGAGTTCTTAATTGCAATATGCTAATCTTCTGTATTGCCATGTATTTTAATAGTTAGATAATTCAAATGATGTAAAATTTCAAAACCTGGAGTTTCTAAGAATAATATAAGTCAGTGGCTACTCTAAGATAATTATCAAAATAGTGCTTAATGCTGAAGAGGTACTAAGTAGGCACATAAATTTCTGCTGTGTCATTTTTTCTGAGTTTTGGATGTCAGACATTGATTTCATGTAGGCTTAAATCACACATTAATACTTGTTTATAAAGACACAGAGGTAAAGTGTTACACATACATGTGCATTTCTCTTACCAATATTTAAAGGGCTGATTTAGTTTAAAAGTTATTTTTCAAAATGGTGTCAGCATATTTCAACAAAAAAGTAAACTCTGGCAACACATTTTTTCCCCCTCCGTTTATATTATGGACAAAATCTTGAATGTCTTTGGCCAAATAAAAGCTTCAAAAATTTTCCCACTTTCAGGGCATTCGTGATTATTAAATAATGTGATATTATATGATACAGTTTAATTTTATTATATAAAGAAGGAAATTGCGAATTCAGAATCAAAGGATTTAAAGCATATTTTTCCTGAGGACACCTGGAGAATTACCAAAGGGCTAAACTATGCAACTAAGTATAGATACTATTGATTACGATAATCTAGAGTTTCTATTTTCAGCTTAACTGTAAAGACAGATGCCCTGATTCCTAGTAATTAAAACGGTATGCACATTTCAGCTATGCGTATACCTATCTTTTGTCTTTGAAAATTTAGTTTAGAATATTCAAACTTGTCTTAATATTACATTGTAATTAATATTTTGCAGTGCCATTCAGAAGTCCTTATTGTCTCTGAGGATAGAATATTTATTTTGGCTTTTTTAAACCCACAGTTATTATTGAGGCTAAAAGTCCTTAATCTCATTTACTTCTGAATGGCAACAATGTTCTTTGGTTGCTGATGGAGGGTTCTCTTCTGTTGAAAGCATAAAACTCCAATGGAATACAATTGGAATGGCCAAAACAACCTTATATAAAGAATCATAGAGGCTGGAATACATTTGCCCTTTTAGGAAGTATTTAGTGAATTAATGCCTCATTTTATTCAAACTAGATGTAAATAACTGTATAGCTCTTGAAAAATTTTCTGTAAATGAGCATACTTTCTCAGGAAAAATACATTGCATTTGTGATACTGTAATTGGAGTGACAGATTTATAAGCTTTGGGTATCTTCATTTTGGGGTTGCAGCTATTGACAAGTTTAATATAACACTAACTACAACTTCAGATGTCAGCTACAAATCTTGAGAAGTTCAAGATTCTATAAATACTTGAACTTTTAAAAAGTTCAGAATTAAGTTGTGAAAATAGTTGAATTTAAAGACATAATCTGAAATTCTTATGAAGCATTTACTTGTACATGTTATTTGAAGTGAAGATAGTCTTCCAGAATCCTGAATGTCATTTTCTAGTATACTATTTTAAAAACTGGCTGTCCTCATGGATTTACTGTTCTCAGGAAGATATAAAAGATATTGAACTAAATTTTTCTTCATATTAAAGTTAATTTTTATAAATAATTTATAAGTCATAGAGAATGAAATCTTAGGCAAATGCCAACAGAGTGTCTTTGAAATTTATAATGTTATCTTTTATGAAAAACATTCTTTGACCTGGTTATATTTTAACAAGAAGTAATTCAAAATAAAATTAATGATTATGTATCAGTAAAATGTGTTGTATAAAATGGCAGGGAAAGGTAATTGAAAATTTTTCAAGGCCGTGTCAATTTTACTAATCTTTTGGAAAATTATAAAATTTAGTAAAGTTTTTAAATAGCAACTTTCCATTTCCTAGAGACATTTAGATCTACAATATGATAAGCATAATTGAGATCTTGTTGGATGAATGTTGAAACCACATTTATAACCATCATTTCATTTTGTCAGATATGTTTTACTAGGTCATTGTGTAATGAATTAAAAAGGGAAGAATGACAGTCATAAAACTGATTCACCAAAAAAGAGAAAATCTTGATTATTTTCAGATCCAAAACTTGTTCTTGCTTATGATATTGAGGTTGAAATTCTGGGTGAAGCACATCTCTGTTTGTGGCTAAATCTACTTTATCATAAAGCCAAGGTAAACTCATTTTATCATAAGGGGAGGACCAGGTTGAACTCATAAGTGAAAGCAGATTGTGGGTAGAGAACCTGGCACTGTTATTTACGTTTATCTTCACAATAAAAAAATGTAGAGTAGACAATTCCCAGAATTTCAATAATGGTCTGTAACCTCTAATTGCCAGCCAGTTGCCATACCAGTTTTACGGTGGTCACAGGTGTTTTGATACTAATGTATTTTCGTTTTCTGGAGGAGGGAGGATAAATAGAATAACGATAAATCAAATAATAAAATGGCTAGGTTAGAACTTCTGTTTACTTTTTTCAACAGTCTTATTCATGTTGCTTGCTTAGAGTGTAACGCTTGTTCTGTGATAAACGGTGCCTACCTTTTTGCTTTGTTTCTTAAGCTAGAGTGTCACATCTTTTGCTCAAAACCTATACTAACTTAAGTATACATATGGTTATGGAATGCTTATGATGTATCCTGTTTTGTGGGGATACAAGATGATTAAGGCAAGTCCCTGTCCTCAAACAGTTTGCAATCTAGCCCTCTGCCAATACAGTTCCTCAACATAGTCACTAAAGTTACTTTAAAAAACTGGTAAATTTGCATTTTGAACATTTCGGAACAAGTGAAATGAAAACTTGTACTTCCATTCGTCTGTGATGACCTTAACTAGAACTATATTGCATCTTATAAATTTTTTTCTAAATGATTTCCTTTAATGTCAGTGTGATAAAGTCTGTCTTTTCCTAAAAGTATTAAACAAAGCAAGTAACTTACTTTTTCCAGGGTATGCTATTTAGTCTATTTTGCTTTGTATTAGTAAATCTCCTTCTCAAATTTAGGTAGAAGATAGCTTGCTATAGAGAGCACCCTTGCACAGTTCTTTCAGGGGAGAGAATTCTCATGCCTTTCATGGAAGATCCACATGAGAAAGGAGTTGATGGATTGAAGTCTTATTTATGGAAACTTTAGGTAAAGTCATTTTCAAAAATCAGATTTCCATTACATGCCCATTGCCGGGGTTTCATATGGAAAATTTGTTTACTCTTCCCTGGGGATTCCATATGTTGGTTGATTTATAAATCATATTTACAATCCAATTAAATAGAGTAATTTAGCATGTTTGCTCCACTTTATTTATAGTGTACATTTGGTAGTCTCTACTTGACCTAACTAGCTTTTCAGATTAATTACATGCCCTTCACTGAAAACATTAAACAGATTTGGGACGTTTAAGTCATGTACTCTTTTACTGGAAAGAATAAACAAACATCAATGCTACCTGTAGTTGTTTTCCTTTGCGGTGGAAAATTTTACTCTTTCAGTGATTGCTTCATAAATAACAATTACTTGACCCAGTAGAGATTTATATCTTTTACTAATGTCATGTGTCAAAATTAATAGTGAGAAAATTGATGTGTTTATTGAGTCACTAAAATGAATAAAAAGTGAAGGTGGCAGGAGGCAGGTAAATTTTAAAGCACACTTGCTTTTTTTTTTCTAAATTTATAAATCTGAACTTCGAAAGTAAAAAGTAAAATTAAGACAAAACTCTTTAGACCTCCAAGCTAGTTCATAATTTAGCTTGAGAGAAAACTAAGAGCTATTTTTATGCTGTTTAAGTTTAAAGATTTCTTTGTTTTTTTTTTTTTTTTNGAGACAAAGTCTCTCTCTCGTTGCCCAGGCTGGAGTGCAATGGCACGATCTCCACTCACTGCTGTAACCTTCGCCTTCCAGGTTCAAGCGATTCTCCTGCCTCAGCCTCCTGAGTCGCTGGGATTACAGCTGCCTGCCACCCTGCCTGGCTAATTTTTGTATTTTTAGTAGACTTGAGGTTTCACTATGCTGGTCAGGGTGGTCTTGAACTCTTGACCTCAGGCCATCTGCCCGCCTCAGCCTCCCAAAGTGCTGGGATTACAGGTGTGAGCCACCACACCTGGCCGCATTTTTCCGAGATGAAATCAACCTTCTCTGAGCTTCTCTTCCTACCCTGTCTTTCTGCAGTACAAAGGGGATTGCATCACTAAAATGATACTAAGTAAATATTGTGGATTTTAGAGAACTTTAAAATATTTAATACTAAGAATAATGACACAAAGCAAGTTTAAGTATGAGAAATTGGACAAATATGGAAAAAATTAGTCATTTTTTTACGCTTGATGAATGAATGTAATCATGGAATAAACAAGGCACTAAAAGGTAATATAGGCCTAAATCCAATGTCCTGCCTCCCCCTAAATTCCAGGAGCATTATTTAAGATAAAAGTTCAATGCAGCATGTCTCTGAAGGCCATCTTCCAGGGGAAACATCTCTGGGCAAAAAGAAGTGGGTCCATGCAAGGGGGATTGTAGACGTTGCAACAAAACAACTCAAGAGTCCAAGTAAATGGGGCACATCAATGAGCAATAGTTCCAAGGGCAAAGGTGTAAGAAAAGGGAAGATGACTAAGCAAGGATTTCAGAGAGAACTGTAATTTTGAATGATAGGTAAAATACAAAGAAAAAAGGAAAAATTTAGCTGTGAGGGAAAATAGAACTCACCAACAGTTATGTTCTGCTAAGTAGAACATTGTTTCTCCCATGTATAATATTAAATCTTTTAACCTTATGTCCCTGTATGATGTTGGCCAAAAACTTTTTATTATTTTAGAAGTAATTTTAATGTTAGCATTCTTATTTCATTATTCTTAGTTCACATGGGCATCAGTAGTGTAAAATATTAGTTAATGCTGGGAATTACAGTATTAACACCACATACAGATGTGAACACCACATATAGATCTTTTCATAGCTGAATTGGATTTCTTTCTTTCCAAACTTATTTATCATAGATTATTGGGATAATTCTAAATAAAAATGATTAAAACTATAATCTCTATGCAAAACTAAAATTTTTTCCTGCAATTTGATAGTTCTCTATCTTGATACCCATCTCCTGAGAGCCTTAAGGTATGCCTCCTTTGAGACATAATTAGCCATTCTCAGAAAGTGGAAGAAAAAAAAATTTTTTTTTTTTAGAAGCTAAGAAACAGATGAGGATAACAATGAGAATCAGGTTCTAGGAGAGAAAAGAATTTGTTACCAGATGTTATCTCAAAGGACGCTCTAGTTTGAGATTAAATTGCATCTACCTGTTAAGTGTCCAGGAAAAACAGTATGATATGCTACAGAAGACCCTGCATCGGGCAGGGGTGATTAATTCTTTTAACACATGACTACTGACTTGCCAATTGGTTGAGGTTACATGGCTAAACCTCTTAGTCTAAATCCTTGTATAAAAAGAGGATAAGATTTCATTTATATTCAACAGTTATATGCAGTAGTTTATTTTAAAAATACAGCATCATCTTCTCTGGGACCTTAAAATATACTTTAATTTCATTTGAACATTGTGTTGTATTTGTGACACTCTATCTTGTAATTATGGTAAACTCAATCACTTATAATGAACTATATAATTCATTAATCCTCATGATTCAGTAAAATACGTTGGATATTTCTTGGTGCCTGGGACATAGAACATATTTAAGAAACTTTAGCTTTCTTTCTCTTTTCCCATTTTCAAAGAACCAACATTGAAAAACACAACACGAGGTGTATGTTCTTGTAGACCAAAGACACAAGGCTAACCCCTCTAACATTTGTCTTATTTTGTCAGAAATGTCAGCAATGTTAAGTTATACCCATGTATATGTTCTATTCCATGTGCATATCCATCCACTCTGCATTGAGAAAGTAGCTTTTGAGACCCCACCATTGCATTCTCATAGATGTAGAATTGAAAACAATAACCCGAATAAATTAAATTAGAAGATAATCCCTGTGTTTCAATTGAACAGGAAAAAGTATCTAGCTAACATACACCTGATTAACTTAAGTCTACGGATTAAATCAATTTTCCTAATAAAATTCTAGTATTTACATGATATTTTCAGTAGGAAATATGTTAAATGATAATTCATTCATTTCACTATCAGGACACAGGATCTACTCTCTATTTCTACATAGTATAAAAATTGAGGGGGAAAAATTAGACTACTTGAAGAAGGATGCCCAGTGTTCACGCCAGAATCAGGATTAAAAATCAGAGTGTTTTTAGTGTTGTTAATAGTAACGATACCAACAATAATTCATTGGATACCAAGAGAGCACTGGTTTCTAGACAGGCTCGCCTGCCAGGACTGCTGCATCATGTTTGCAAACAAAGATTTTGACTTCTAAATTCACTTCAAGAGATTTATCCACATGGCTTTTAAAAACTCACATCACCGGGCCCAAAAAGTTTGCAGGCAAAATTTCCACTTTCAAAACCAGGCATATGCAGTTTTTTTATACAGGGAAAGACAGTTTCCTTTCTGATAAAACAGTCCTGGAAAAAGTACCTGCAATATTCATTTAAAAACCCTTCTAAGACAAAGCGCCTGATTATTGTATGTCCTTTGTCCAATGAGCATTTTCAATATGATCTCTTAAAATATGGTCTACATTTTCTTTAACAAAGGTAATGTTCATTGTGCATTTCTAACATGACAGCCTGCAGTCTGTGCCCTTCTTTACTGAAAATGAAAGCTATACCAACCAGGCCTGTCACAAGTGCCTCAACAAAAGAGCCAAACAAAACCCAAGTCCCGGGAAGGCTGACAAAGGCAATGAGGACAGCCGGATAGATTCTAAGAGTGTTTAATCGCCATTGATTTCTTCGCCCTGCACCTCCTTCCTATACTTTCAAATAGTGCAAGCAAATACTATGAATTTTCTGGCTGTAGCTTTCTCTAAGTGTTTGTGGAAAGAGTAATATCTTGCCATTATGTTTGTTTAAGTGGCAAGACTGTGAATGTCTTTAGAACATTATAAAGCTCAAATTTTAAAAAAAATATCAGAGAGTAGAGTCAGAGCATTGTTGGCTTACTCAGACTTAGGTTCTGCTTCTTTCTAAGAACCTGCGAAATGTTCACTATAATGTGATTATTTTTCACTTCTTTTCTACTCCTCTCAGGCACCAAATGGTCTCCCAGCTGTGGGCAGTTTTGTGTCAGCGTCCAGCATGGCTCCTTACCCTACCCCGGCCCAAGTGTCGCCTTACATGACCTACAGCGCTGCTCCTTCTGGTTACGTTGCTGGACATGGGTGGCAACATGCTGGCAGCACCCCACTGTCTCCCCACAACTGTGACATTCCCGCATCGCTGGCATTCAAGGGAATGCAGGCAGCCAGAGAGGGTAGTCATTCTGTCACGGCTTCCGCACTCTGATGGGAAATTCCGTCTCCAGCAGCTTCACCCGGGTCTCCCCATCTCAGCACCTCCCCCGATTCCCAGGCCTCACGTCTCACCCCTCCTGCCCTCCAACCCTCCTGTCTTGAAAGCTGGCTGTACGGACTCAGATCCTTTGTGCTGATGACACTTACATATTTCTTGCCATAACTTTTCTCTTGCAGAAAAGCTGACATGACTTTAGGATTTAAAAACAAGAGCAACAATAAGCATTGAATAAGGCATTTGTGTTGCCTGTATACAGTCTTAACACAGCGAAGAGACCTACACCCCTCAAAGGGTTTAAGGAACTTTTAAAACTAGTCTTTGGTAAAACCACACGTGTGTATATTTATTCTAAATCAACCTGAACTTTTGAAATGTGCAATTGTTGAGATTTTGCAAAATCAATAAAGGAAAATACTTATAGAAAAAAATTATTCTACACCCTCTAATCAAATATGGTAACCAAGTAAGCTTTAATTCATCATTAGGAAACCAATCAATAATTGACTTGTTTGAGTGATCCTTTGTTTATCTTTAAGACATGACTTATTTTGTTGAAAAATATGTGTAGAACCCAAGCAATATCTGAATCTAGCTCTTCCTGGTTTTGACTTGGTTCCAAATATAATAATGTTTATATTTTCTATTAGTTTGTAAATATGGACTCTGGAATGTGCATTTGTGTCTTCATTCCCTAAGATATTCCCCTCCTCCTAGCCCCATCCCCTCTCTTTTTTTCTTTCTTTTTTGCAAAGGTGACTTTCTGGAAAGTCTTTGTCTCTATTTGGTGGTGGGCTGCTCGGGCTCCTGGACCTGGATTTGTCCCCAAATTTTGTGTATGCAGTGAAGGCTTCAACGTCTCATGAAGGACACTTTCTACAGCAGAGGACACAAAAACAGATAAAACAAGCCAGTCTTCCATTTTGTACCTAATCAAACAACACACATGCTAAGCATATAAACACAAGAGGGTGGAAAATATCTGAGCAAGAAGGCTCTAAAGGAAGTCACTTAGAAACTGAAGTTTAATGTGAAATGTTTTGCAAAGACACTTAAAATGAACTTTGTGTAAAGAAAACCACTGTGAAACTAAATTGTACTGTTATTGTTGGCTTACCTGTGTGTTCAGCAATCTCAGCCCAAAATTATGTTGTAATTTAAAGAAAATGGAAAATTCTGCTCTAATGAATGTAACAGTGGCTTGCTGTGAAGTTTACATTGTTGTACAGAAGCATGTTTCACATGAAGGTAAACTGGTGGTGGTACTAGAAATACAATGCTATTTAATTTTAACAAATTCCCTTTATTCATTTCTGAAATTACAGGACACAGTTTAACTCATAAACCTTTCGAGACCAATTTATTTTTCACTTTAATGTTAATAACAGCTGTGGGGTATATGTGTGTGTGAGCATGTGTGTATGTGTTGAATTTTAAAACAATTGATTTTCTGCGGCAAAATTCTACAGTTTTTAATCACTTCTGTTTAGTAAGTTCTTCCTGATTGGCAATATAGGCTTAAAAATATGTTTTTAGGACATTGGTACAGTTCAACTGTTGGAAGATTAATATATTGAGGGTGTTTTGGTAATAATTCTGTGCAATAACTAAAAGAGCACCTCACTGGATATGGATGTTGAAGATGGATTCCCTAGGTGATTTTAATTTCTTCCTGTCTGTGCTGTGCACAGTCTACATGGCAATGCGGTTCCACCACGTTGGTTTCATGGGTTCATTTAAAACTCAGATGGCTAGATTAACTAGGTTTTCAAATCACTAGGATGTAAACAGTAAGCAGATTTCTGACACACAAGTTTTGTTAGAATGACTGCTTTTTTCAAACAGCAGATATCTTATAGAGAGCTTTGAACTGCATTTATTTCTAAAGCAACCGAAATTCAGTGCTACAAACAGAGGATTATAACTTCAGGAAAAGAATAAGCAGAAGGAGCAGATGAACTCTCAGGGCTGTAGTCTTCCTTTGATCTTGTAAAACTCCCATTGACATCTGGAGTTCCCAGTCTGGTGAGAAAATAGACTATAAACTGAATGGAACAAAGATCCAATCCAATATTTTGGTGGAGACTTTAAAACCATACCATACAGGGACTCTCCTGTTGTCTGAAAAACTGACATAAGGTATAGAACTATTCTTTATCACATGTTTTTAGGTGGCTGTGAGGGGGCTTTAAAAAATATTAATTGCTTGTGTGGAAATGCAAATAATGTTATTTTCTTTATCTAAATTAAGAAATTTCTTGTTGTGCTATTTATATATTTTTTCTGGTTCTTGTATTTTAAAAAATCTAATATTAATGGTATTGAAGTTTTGTTTTCTCCCCCTAAGTCTTAACAGTGAATTCACATGGAGTAATTTTTAAAAGACAACAGATACAATTTGCTATTCAAAGCAAATTATGATTTAAAGCCACTTTTTAAAATATGAGAAGGAAAATAGGATGGATTAAAGGGCTTTCAAAGATTATTTTTATTGGTTAATGTTGACATATTTCCTCTATCTCATAGACGGTAAAAGTGTTGCTTAACTGGCAAATGTACTCTTCAGAAGTACTTTTCTATCTCATCCACATGGAGAGGTTAAAGGTTCAATTTCATGGGCTCTATACAGGCAGTGCTCTCATAGGATGCAAAACAATTACCTGCAAGGACAGAATGCAGTTGTGCAACAGAGACACATTCTTATTTCTCTTTTTAAAACATTTTTATTTTGTTTTTTAATGACCCTCTTATTCAATATTGGACTGAAAAATAAATTTTAAAAACACGTTGGAAAGGATGTACAACAGAAGGCTATGTATGTATATACAGTATGTCAGAAGCCTTTTATTTTTATACTTCAAATGCTCTAAATTAATAAAAAGTAATAATTACTATGTTATCTTTTAATTTTTATTTTCAAAATGCTTTCTTGAAATAGTCCATAGTAGTAATAGCCCTTAGTAGTAATCTAGGACAGGTGTTGTGGGGACTTTCAGGTATTCTGGTTGACTTTAACTACTGAATCAGCATCATTTCAGGATGCAGATATAAAATCAAGTTTGGTTACATCAAGACCAAGGAGATATTTTTGGTGGTACATGTTGGTATAGTAATCCTTGGAAATGCTAAGTGTATTTCTTTTTTGGAAACTTTCCCTTCATCATACATATTTTAGTACTGCAGACAGCTGACTTCACACCTGAAGCTGTCGTTTAAACCTAATATCCTGGAAATGCAGTTCTGTTCTATACATTATTACTTAAAATGGCACAGGTAAGCAAGCTGAACAAACGTATTTGGATGCAAATACTGATGGCACAAATGGGTCCAAGGAGTGCTTCCAATTTGTGATTTAACATGAAAATACCTCGTCAACAAAACTCATCTTCAAAGAGAATGACGTGAAGGAAAGTAGTTTAAATTTATTTCATGTTTTCTACATGTTAGAAGAGATTTTGGATACCATGATTTAAAAATACATGCTTAAACAACAGTGTTTTAACATTCTGTTTTAAACAGTGTTTTAAAATACCTGTTTATTATCTTACAACACTGTGAGATATATAGGAAAATAGAGCTGAGATGTGCATACTAATGAAAACCAACAGATTTTAACGTAGTATTCATAAAGGTCATTTTAGTGCACTTTAAAAACATTTTTCATGTGCTCTTTAAATATTGTTTATTGAATAATTTAATTCATTATAAAAACTGTTTAAATTTGGCTTAACTTTTTTTTAACCCAGTCTTTCTTTGAATAATTTCATTTATTTTCAATAGTTTAAACATTTATAGACCTCTTAGGAAAAATACTGATCAATACAATGAATTTTTGTTGTGAAGCAGTGAAGAGGAACTTAGGAAACAAAGTTTATATTTCTTTTATGAAATATATGATTTCTATGCTATTTTTCTATATTCAGTTTAAATACCTCATTGTTCCATATTATTTTTTCTTCTCATCGTTTTATTTATATGGCCAAAACTATCATCTCAAGTAGCCTAAAGATAATTTTTTAAGTATTACAATGGATTTTGTTCTTAAATAGTTTTCTCTTTCATAATTATACACCTGGCTGATCGATAGTCTCTCTTCTTCATGGTGCTGCATAGCAAATATCCACTATCTCAAGGGGGAAAAACGCTTCCTAGGCAATCACCAGTTCTCCTGAAGCCATGAATAGGTATATTCATAAACCAGCAGCATCACTGCACCACCTAGAAAAGAAAAGAGCTGTTTTTTATTGCAAATGCTCTGGAGTAGCACTGGCTTTCCCACTGGGTTTCTGGATCCATGTGTCCTACACAGCCTGTTGGGCAGGGGCTGTTCAAAATCAACAGTTCTGGAGCTTCAATACAAAGATATAAACTGTGGAAAATTCTCAGGATAAAATCAAGACCATCTTGAGTCTCCAAATACATTTTTTCCCCATGAGTTTTTGCAACTTTCATCATTTCTCATCAGATTCTTTTTCAGGCACTTTTAATTTTTAAAAGTAAATAAATATAGACATATTTAGCCATGTAAGGGCATGTGGCTTTCCTGCAAACAGAAACCTTCAGATTCTTCATGTGTAGGCAAAGGATTTATCTTTTTCAGTCCATAATTAGCAGTTTTAATTGCATTCGAGAAGGAAATCTCTAAGATGGTGCTTGATGGATGAGTCTAGTTTTCTCTCATAGCTTTCCAACTGTATTGCAATGTGAAAATTAGATTCTGAATATTTAAAAAATCTGTATTGCAAAACCTAACAAAAGGAGTTTGAAAGCTAACCTTCATTCCTTTTATCTGCTTTGGTTGTATATGAATTTGAACTTGAAAATTTGGTAGTGGGGTTTGGATGTCATAAGACCACCATTTGTCTTGGAAAATAGTTACATAACTGACTGGGAAGAGACATACTCTGTGGTATGTCAACAGGAATATGATACAGAAAAACAGGCACTGAGGCTGCTGAATACCTAGCCACTGGGAGAAGCATTTGTATGTGGATCATTTTGTGTTCTATTTGATGCAGTAAATAGCATGTGTCCTATGCTCTTCAGGATAATCTCTTTTCATCCTTTTATGTCTAACTCTGTGAAAACCATTACAAAATCAAAATTTTGACAAATATCCTGAACCCAACTTAGAGAAGACGTGGCTGCATGAATAGAAGATTGACTTCTGATGGAAAGAAACAGAACTTGATTTGGGTCTTAGTTATTTTGAACATATTGCCACATACTTTTTTTCTTTAATCTATAGGTTGCATATGTTTGTGTAACCATATACCAAAGATAATTATCTGCCTGTAATTTTCATTTTTAACCCATGAAGATACTCTATTAGTCCTCAGCTGCCTAGGCCTCTTGGAACTCTGGCAAAGAGAAAGAGCTATACTACGGAGGGTCATTACTATGTAGCTAATTGCTGCATTTACTCTTATTAACCATTCACAATGTAAGACAAGAATAGGCAGAGTTGGGTTAATTTTTGGCCTAGTAATATTTGAAGTTTAAATCACAGACTTCAAGATTCTTTCATGGGAGGTACCTGATTGTTAGCCACATTGAGCTGCTAAGGCTATGATAAAAATGCTGGATGCTTCTCCAGAACAAAGAACAAAAATTCCAGGCTCACCTTCCTTTTATTTCTTACTGTATCTCTATCTATCTCTCTCATTCTCTAAAGAAAAATTTGTACCATTCATTCAAAAGTCTTAACCTTTAACTCAGTGGTACCTTTCTCTCTAGGTTTCTTTGCTTTGAAGTTGCGGGGATGCACACACTTGGAATGAAGTGGAGGGCAGGCCTGTGAGTGGTTTCTAGTTATTCGCAGTTTGGTTTAGCCTGGACAGTTAGTCCCTAAGAACACTTTTCTTTGAGTCTAACACCAAAGCAACTCAGGACCCCTCATGCAAGACATTTAAAAAGCCAACCAAACATTTGCAAGCCTCTAACAAAACTTGGGGTCAGATTATTTAAGAGTTTTCGATGGAGGTTCCAGTCAATTACCATTTTAGCTAACCTCTCCCTTGTCACCACTCTTTCTAGGCCCATCTCTTTCTGAGAAAGTTGGTTTAGGGCTGGCGCTGTGATTTCCTCTAATATTAGGTCTACTAGCAGGCTTTTACTCTGTGGTGAAGGAAAAACACTACATACTGGCAGAGATACACAAAATTCCCTACAATTCTGTTACTGGGTTAGCTTTTACACATGGGCCAATGACTAACAGAAGGTAGGTCTGAATCTCAAATATGAAGCAAAATCTATGTGGAAAGGCCTAGAAAGATTGGGAGAGATGGGTTGGGAACTGTGGAAGTGTTTCCTAAGTATATGAAATTATGAACTGTTCACCAGCTTCAATGTACAGACTGTTGTTTTCTATCTTAGGTTAATAGAAATGTTGGTGCATTGGGCTGAGATCTAAAGGTGAACGTGCATGTGTGTTCATGTAGTAGGGTAGGAGGACAGTTTTGTTAAAAGGGAGTAACCACAGAGGGAGAGAGGGGAGGAGTAGGAGAAGGCTCTAGGAAATATCACCAGTGCGTATAAGTAGGTGAGCGTAGCCTGATAAAGAAAATTTGTGTGGTCTAGAGCATACTTTTGTATTTATTCACAAGGTTGCTTATAACCCAAGACTATATGCCCTGGCAGTTGAGTCATCTGCAGCAGTTATTTTCTTATCTATTTACATAGAGGCAGCCGATTCTCCCTGTGGGAATGGCAGCCGGTTTTGTGTGGGCTGGTATCCTGAAGCAAGGGCCTGAGCCAGGAGCCGCCAGTGTCATGCTGACAACGCCCAGGAGAGGTAAGCAGCTAGTTACAGAGTCACCACTCCCCAGAGGTGACTGTGAAGACGAGTGGCTTTTGCTGTTCACGGAGGCAAGCTGTCCTCCTTTTCTCTTTTTGAAATGAAGTTGAGGCAGGAGCAAGAATGAATTAGGAGCATGAGGAAACTGTTTGGGCTGGTCCCTCACTCACTGCAAGTCCTCCCCTTCAGCCAGACGCCACTGCACACACCTTGGTTTTCACTCCAACTCCTGTTGCCTGTGGCTTCTTCCTATTGACTTAAGCTGGGCTTTGGCTGCTGTCAGCCTCCAGCAAGGACGTAAATAGTACTTAACAAACAAAGGTAGATCATTTCTAATGGATGTCTTCAGTATCTCAAATACTCATAGAGAGCTTTATATTCTCAAGGTTTCTGTCTTACAAAGTGGCAAATCTTTATTGTGTTGCTGCTGCACACAACTAACAAAAAAGGAGACACTAGAGCCATAAAGAAGGAAGGATATAAATAATCAAAATATCATTACCTGGTCCAAGTCTCATAATTTTGGGAAGCAGGCCTTTGTACAAAGCTAAAATCCTGTAATGGGAAGGGAAAGAGAAGCATTCTTATTCTGAAAATAAATGGAGTTGTACCTTATCTTTATTGAGATGGGGGTCCAGCATTTAAAAAAATAAATTACTGGAATTACACACACCTCAAAGCAGACAGCATTTTAGTATTCTCTGCAGCAAACTGGATGTGGGGAAAGAGTTAATCAATTCTTTATTACCCAACTATGCAGGTCTTGTCCAATTAGAAACATGACTTTCATCAGCAAGATGGTTTTACTTTCAAGACAGCTGTGTATATGGACAGAATAACTTTTGTAATTGAATTTAAAAGACCACAAACTCAGTCTCTATATTAGGAAATATGATGCAGTTTAGATCAAAATAATAAAGTATTACTTGTTTACTTGAGAAAAAGAGGGGTAAAGAAACAAAAAGTTTTTTTAAAAATCAGAAAAATGCACATACTTAAAATTTTTTAAAGTATTTTGACAGAGCTCTATCATTCTCCCAGGAGAATATAATTAGGTGGCACTTTGATGAGATTTACAGTCAGAAGACAATTGTTCTCCTGCCTATGTATTAATAGGACAAATAACATACAATACTATATTATGCAAACTGCCACGTGAAAAGTTCACCTTGGCATTCTAAGGCAAATACGCAGCATATTGTCACTTGATGGTGTAAGCACATGTTAACAACATCTCGTTATTGTGTTGTCTTGCAAAGTTTGTCATACATATTCACAGAATTTCTTAGACACAAACTCCACTTAGGAGGGCTTACTGGTTCTCATCTAAATGGAAGGACAATTTGGTTTTAACAATACATGAGCCTTGCACATTTCTTAAAATAAGAATGTGTTATGTTACCCTTCTTCCTGATAGACTGTTGCCATTGTTTTGAAACAGGTTCTGTACTTGATCTCTCCAGGAACTGGTTGAGGCCCTTGAATCCTACTTTTGGCAACATCAAAAGGGATGTTAATGACTGAGGCTATTGTCCCCGAGAGAAGACCAATCCCAAATTTTCTCAAAAACTCCAAGGTTGGATCCTAGAAGAAAAGAACAATAATATAACAGAAAGGGAAGCGGAAGCCCCTGAATCAGTTAAACACTATAAAGCAATATGTATGTAAGCAGAGCATTGCATTCCCGGCACCCTCCTGTTATTCCAGCGGAACACATTAGGATTTCCTAGGCTGGAACTTGTTTTCTTGACAATCCCATTGGCTATGTTTTTACACATGGTCTAAATTGCTGAAGTACACATTTCCTCACACAGGATTTATAAACACAGTTCATAAAGAAAGACTGGTATGGCATATGGGGATGATTTGTATAATTGGGCTTCACAATGTACTTAGTATTACTGTATCAAAACAGGAGAAATCCAAGCACACTATTAGCTAATTGGCCAGAATATTTTACAAATGACAGCAACTTCCACCATGAAGCCTACTAAAATGCTCATTTGTGTGTGGACCCCCAAATGTTAAATTAAATCAAGGCTACTCTCGGTCTGCTGCTATTCCCCGCCAGGTTTTTTGCATTTATTTTCACGTGTAGCTGATCCACTGTACTGAGAAGTGCTAGCTTCCTGTTATTAACAAACCAACTTGGGGCGGCTGCAAAACAGCCTGTGACATTCTGTGCATTATAAACAGTAGTAAGTCACTGGACTAATTGGCTGAAGAATTTACAATCCATTGTTTCGGAATCTTGTTCTTCCTCCATGGCAAAGGAAGAAAAGGAGAAAGAGAGACAGAGTGAGAGTGAGTAAAAGAGAGAGAAATATTTCTTCTTTCCGTTTGAATTCAGGCCCTTCACGTTGGTTTGATTTGATTTTCCACCTCTCCCTGCCCTGCTTTCTGACATCAAAGTATTTAATTAGGTCTTATGTGGGAGTCACTCTCCTTTGGCCTATTTTTGTGCCCTGTGAACTCACATTATGCTTTGTTATAATGAATTTGCTGAGAAGTTCTCATTATGTTGCCAACCTCAGTTCTGTGTTTTCAGTTCTCCGTTCTCTGAAGAGGGGTCATATCACATACTAGAAGCTGCTGACTCGGACCCCCTGTCCTATCTTTTCCCTGCCCTCTCTTTTGATCAATATTTCAGAGGGACCATCACAGAGGAATAATATAGGGTTGTGCTACAACACTATTTTATCCAGAGGGGAAGCATACCCTGCTTAAGTTAAACAAGAAAATTCAGGTCTGAGCATTACATGCTTCCAGCTGCTAAGAAAGAAGAAACTTCTAAGGGCTCTGAAATTTTCAACTGAACCAAGAGCGTTACCATCACAGAAACTCCTATGTGGCTAAATATAAAAAGCAAGGGGTTTGGTAATAATTCCTGGATCTGGGCCATACAGGTGCCGGGGAGGTTTAAAGGGATTTGAAAACCAACAGGGTGTTTCAACAGGAAAAACAATGCAGTGATTGCAGTATGAGTGAGGTGTGTTTAAATAATTCCCTCTCCCTCCATTTTTTCTCTTTTACAAGGAGAGAAAAATGCCTTTATGTTACTCCTCTCCATTATGGCACAGAAGCAGAACTGTAGCTCAGGAGGACAGAGTGAATTCTAGACCAGCTCTGGTCATCTGACCTCTGATGAGTCACTGAATCACCCAGAGCCCAGTGTATATAAGGGAAGTTTTTAATACCTACCTTACCTCTAAATTCTATCATTTTTTTTCTGAGAAATAAAAACAATAATATAAGTAAAAGTGTTATAAGTGGTACACAAGCCTGGCAGAAAATGAATAGTATTATTATGTAGCCTGTTTTCTAAAGATGCAAAACAACCTGTGAAAAGATGCTTTCTTGATGTCCCTGTGACATTGCCAAGCTCGCTTTCTTTTTCAATTAAAGACAAGAATGGAAATGATGATTTGTATACACGTCATCCTTCTGTGAAGTTTGGGAGACCTGACTGATGTGTTTGCTGAGGATCAGAGTTGGGGATGGGAGGTGAAAAGAGGACTCAATGATGTTCATTGTGCTTGAGATATGGCATTGGAGACCAAAAGCTAAGGTCTCTAGGCCATCATATCATAGTGTTCACTAGCAGGAGTAAGTGTCCACCTTTGTTTTTTAATTAATTAATTAATTTATTTATTTGAGACGGAGTCTCACTCTGTTGCCCAGGCTGGAGTGCAGTGGCATGATCTCGGCTCACAGCAACCTCCACCTCCTGGGTTCAGGTGATTTTCCTGCCTCAGCCTCTTAAGTAGCTGGGATTACAGGCATGTGCCACCATGCCCAGCTAATTTTTTGTATTTTTAGTAGAGGTGGGGTTTCACCATGTTGGCCAGGCTGGTCTCGAACTCCTGAGCTCAGATGATCTGCCTGCCTTGGCCTCCCAAAGTGTTAGGATTACAGGTATGAGCCACCATGCCTGGCCCAACTTTGCTTTTTATACATTTCCCAGCACAACAGTAAGATCCCACAGTGGTTCCACAATCTAGCTGTGCTTCAGAATCATCTGGCAACTTTATAAAATACAGACTCCTGGGTCCCACCGCAGACCCATCTCGGGGGTCCCATAGCAGAATCTCATGGGAAGGTGACTGCAAGTTGTTTAAAAAGCTCTCCAGGGCTCCTGAGGCTGCCAGGCTAAGAACTCAAGTCCAGGAATCAGTGATTTTGATGTTCCACACAGGCAAAGCAGATGGTCAGTTGATACCCCTGTGGGCATCCTAGGGAGGAAAAGAATTTGCTTGGGATGGCTATCCCTGACCACTGGCTTCTGGGCTTGTACTCAGTATCTTCCTTGATCTCAGAGTCTGCTTGAATCCAGCATCCCAGGCTGGGTCTGCGTGTGCAAGGACAGCCCTCTCAGCTCACCTCTGCTTTCTTTGCCACGTGCCGCCAGCAATCTTCGAATGAATGCAGCATCTCGGACGCCTCTCCCGTTCATCCTCTCCTGGTCACTGCCACCTCTCTGGCTTTAGTTCAAGTTCCTGCTACCTTCACCAGGTCTTGCTTCCTTCCTGCCTTCTAGGATCTATTCTTCACAGTGACATCAGGGTTCTTTGTTTAGAAAAACATCTGCTTCTGGTATCTCCCTACTCAAAGACCCTCAATACTTCCTGGATGCACAGAGAATAAAGACAAAGTGCCTCACTGGGCTATTGGTTTCTTTCCCACAATATGCTTCCAACTTATCTTTCTAGTTTCCACTTCTGCACTCCTCCCCTGAATCCATACTATGGTCACACTGGTTAATTCATAATTACTCAAATATACCAAGCACTTTCCCAACTCTATGCTTTTCTTCAAACGACTCCTGCAGCCTAGGATGTCTTTCTCCATCATATTCACCAATAGCAATCTCGCTGCCCTTTAAGGTCCTGCTTAAATCCTACTCACCCAAGAAGTTTACAGATCCCCTGTAAGAAGTGATGTATCCTCTCCTCTACTCTTAAGATACTGCCTGAACCACGGTCCTCACCTTTGCTATGGCCCACTTAGTGTTTAGTATATTTTTGCATGCATCTCTCTTCCCTGCAGGGCTGTGGGACTGTATAGCATAGAAGCATGTGTTACTTCTCTTTGTGTCATCTGTTTTGCAGAGTAAACAGTAGGTGCTAAATAAATGTTTGCTGACTGGTCTATCAATGTTTATACTTAATTATTATTTGTAGAAACTATGAGAATCAGGTTTAATATAAAATCATTTTTTTCTCAAGACTCAGTGTCTTCCAGGTTAAATCTTTATGACAACATTGTATTTCTTTCTCTCAGGAGGTATTAACATGGGGGCACAACAAGGTATTGGGCATTTTGAAAGTGGAGCATTTCAGAGTGGATAAATTGAGACTTTCAGGTCACAGAGCTAGACCTGGGGTTGCCAGGCTCTGTTGCTCAGCAATCACAGAGAACAGCATGGTACGGCAGGCTGTGGCCAGATTTTAGGGGTAAAAAGAAAGCAATTGTACTCTCTGGGCTCTTTGGTCTTACATTTCCTGATGTTTTCCCTAGTAGGAAGAGGCATCCACTTGCCTCTAAAAGAATGAGGATTCTTGGCCAGGCAGAGAGGCTCATGCCTGTAATCCAAGCACCTTGGTAGGCCGAGTAGGGCAGATCACGAGGTCAGGAGTTTGAGACCAGCCTGGCCAACATGGTGAAACCCTGCCTCTACTAAAGGTACAAAAAATTAGTCAGGTGTGGTGGCGTGCATCTGTAATCCCAGCACTTTGGGAGGCTGAGGAGGGCAGATCACGAGATCAGAAGTTTGAGGCCAGCCTGGCCAACATGTTAAAACGCTGTCTCTACTAAAGATACAAAAAATTAGCCAGGCGTGGTGGGGCGCACCTGTAATCCCAACTACTCGGGAGGCTAAAGCAGGAGAAAAGCTTGAAACCAGGAGGTGGAGGTTGCAGTAAGCTGAGATAGTGCCATTGTACTCCAGCCTGGGTGACAGGGCAAGACTCCATCTCAAAAAAAAAAAAAAAAAAAAAAAAAAGGTGGGGGTGGGAAAAAAAAAAAAAAAAAAAAAAAAAAAAGGTGGGGGTGGGGGAAGGTTCTTGTAACAGGTATAGCAGGACTACAAAGAGAGAAAAAAGGTAATAGTTTAGTGGTTTTCATTTCAAATTAGAATCTTGATCATCAAAATGGAAACTGTGGAGGAAAGGCATAGTCTTGAAGAAGATTGGGAGCAGGAAATGAAGTGTGTGAAGTCCACATGTAGAGAAGGTACCAGGAGGCCTACTAGTGGCTATGACCAGAGAGCAACCATGCAGAAGCCATCCAACACATTGGACTCCTCCTTGGCATTCTGGTGAGTACTGTGTGGCCAGGGATGAGCACCTCCCTTGGAAGTTGCTCTTGTGGCACCTGGAGGAGAGGGTCTTCATAGCTGCTGCCAAATCAGGTTCAGGAATGAAGCAGAGAGGGACTCCCTAGAGCTGATGCTGCTGAGCTCATCCAAACTGCCCTGGTGGACAACCTCCATGTCAGCAGCACAAGACACTAATAAGCCTGGGGACAGCACAATCAATGGTGTGGAAGAGAAAGTTCCAACCCTGGTCCTTGGGTGGGGCTGGGTCATTATTTGCTACTTATTTAGAAACTTTCCTTTGAGGCTATCTAAGCCCTAGACATCGCTGAATTGGCCAGTGATTTCATTTACATTCTGATGGTTAAAACCCCTAGGCAGATTGAATTTGCATAGCATTTTGGAGTTAACTAGCAGGCAAGTGGTGTCATCAGAAAGAAAAATCCTGGCAATGATTCTTTACTTGTTAACCATGAAATAAGGGGTCCTTAACTTGGGAACCTGAGGCAGAGGAGAAAATAAGCAATACAGGAACTCATTTCACTGAACCTAGTGAGGTTTTGTGGGGAGTGGTAGGATGGGGGAGGTGGAGGGGACTGGTGGCCATGCTGAAACCAAGATGCTCCAAGCTGAAGAAAGCAAGTTAAGTGGGGCTGTAGCCTCTATCCAGACCCCTGTTACTCCCCAGATGCCTCTGCAAGCTGCTGGGCGGTACCCAGGGAGCATCCAGGACAGCTACCTGCCGCCTTCGGTCCCCACCTCCAGCAGCCCAGAACCCGACATTTCCAGCCTTTCTCTTGTCCTCCTCTCTTCTCACAAGCATCTCACTCCAGGTTAAAACATGCCTTCCCCAGCTCAAGGAAGAGGTAACAATTTTAATAACAATAAACATTTATTGACGTACATATTTTGTGCCAGATACTGCTAAGTGCAAATTTCTAAGCATTACATCCGTTAATCTTCACAACCTTTGAGGAACAAACTATTATTATTATTCCTATTTTACAAATGAGTTAACTGAAAGGTTAAGTATAAGAAGGAATTTTTTTGCTACATCCCAGTGAATCCAAGACTTTGCCTCAAGGCATAGTTTTTCTTCTGATACTCCTAAGAGTGAGTGGGTGGGTTGGTGGGGGAGGTGTCTAAGAACCTTTTGAAATTCTAAGCAATGCTTCCGTATTAGTCTGCTAATGATAAAGACTGGGCAATTTACAAAAGAAAGGGGTTTAATTGAATATACAGTTCCACAAGGCTGGGGAGGCCTCACAATCATGGTGGAAGGCAAGGAAGAGCAAGTCACATCTTATGTGGGTGGCAGCAGGCAAAAAAGAGCTTGTGCAGAGAAACTCCTGTTTTTACAATCATCAGCTCTCCTGAAACCCATTCACTATCACGAGAACATGGGAAAAACTCACCCCTATGAGTCAGTCATCTCCCAATGGGTCCCTCCCACAACATGTGGGAATTATGGGAACTACAAGATGAGATTTAGGTGGGGACCCAGACACAAAGCACAGCTTCTGTGTCAGCCTAGATGAGCTTTTCTGGAAAGTGTGCCTGTCGACTTTACTAGGCTTGTAAAAGCTTGAATGTGAGACCATTTTCCCTACCAATATGTTTATGAAGTAAGGAAAGGGCAGTGCAAGGTTGAAAACAAAGAGGCTAAAAACAGGAATCCCTAATTTTCACAGGGGTTCTCAGGCAGTCCACCTAAGTGAAAAGATTTCCACACACATTCCTGCCTGGAGTCCAATTACTCACATGTCAAACATATCCATGAACTCTGTGGTTCTCCAAGTGTGTTCCCCACACCACCACCATCAATACCATGTGGGAACTTATTAGAAATCAAAATTGAGGTTTCACCCCAGACCAGTGAATCTGGGGATGGACCCCAGTTATTTGAACAAGTCCTCCAAGTTGTTCTGAAGGATAGTAAAGCCTGAGAACCACTGCTTAACTAAGTTGATCATTCACCCTCTTTGGATCCTTGGGCTGGATAACTGATGCTCTAAGATTCATCTCAGTCATTGACCCTAAGAGGCTCTGGATTTGTCGGGAAGCATTTTGAAGCTTTTTTTTTTTTTGGTGGACGCAGGGGTTGTGTCTTCAAGCCTGCACAGTTGAAGGCAATGATGTTAATTCTGTTCAACCTCTCCTATCCTTAGCTCAGTCTAAAGCCAGAATGGCTATCAGTGGATTCACCTGATCTGAGTGATATTTACAGTTTGGGTCATTGTGTACTGGATAACAGCGACTATAGCTTTTCTGCCAATAACCATAACAATAAATAGCAATGAAATTAATAGCAAAAGTAAATAGCGATAAAAATACTAAACATGTTATAATATTTGTATTATTTTTCATATTATTATGAATAATAATGCTATTATTAATAATATCTATTGCCAGGCACAAAGTCATATGCAAAAAGTGTATATAAAACATACATATGATATAACAAACCCTATGAGTTAGGCATATAACACCATTTTAAAGATAAGGACATGAGATTTAAAAAGTTAAGTAAGTTGTCCAGGATCACACTGCTTGTAAGAGGTGGAGCCTGGATTGGAGCCCAGCTCTTTCTGACTCTCAAGCCTATGTTCTTAACCATTATGTATACTGCTTCTCAGGATTGATTTATTTGTTGTGAATCCAGCCAACAAAGATTTAGTGGGCGTCTGTATATATTCAGTCCTACACTGGGTGCTAGAGTTGGGTATGAAGATAAATGGTCCAGAGAGGGGACTGGGAGCGGGCGTCTAAACAACTATCCCAGTATAATGTGAAGGAGGGGTGTGAAAAAAATAGAGGGCAAACATACAGTATGGAGAGGAAATTACTCCTGGAATTTCACTGAGTCCTATAAGATGGTATCTAGCTTCTGCCTCTTAAAGCTTGGTCACTTGCTGGCTGTTAAGGAATTTAACAGGAGACATATTATTATAGCAAGTCACCACATTAGCAGAATGGCTAGCTCTCTGAATCGAGAATCACATGACCTGGAGTATCCTTTTGCCTTTTTCCATTAATTTATTTTAAAAACTGGAGGAAGAAGATGCGAATAAGAAGACTCACTCTGAGTCAGGTATTGGGTTAAACATTTTGTATACTGAAGCCTCAGAACACTCCTGAGTAGATGAGGTACTTGAGCCTCACAGAAATTTCCTGCCTTACAAAGGGATATAATATTGAATCAGTCAAAAGAGAGCTGAAGTTCTATTATCTAGAAGTGAAGAAGCCAAAGTACTGGGGAGCTCTGAGACGGTCACACATCAATCAGTTTTAGAGACATGTACACTTGCCTCTTAAGGCTGCACTCTAATGCAACATGCAAGGAGATCACCTCTTAGGCCGAGGGAAGACTTCAGTGACAGGAAACAAAAATCCCAGAAGCACAAGACTAGGAGTGAATTCAGAACGCCGCCTAGCCAAAGTCATAAATTTTCAATCGATTACACATAAATTATGTAAATGAATATTAACATTGATGAAAAATCTATTATGTTCTTAAAAATTTCCAACTTACTTCCATAATTAGCTCCAACTGTCACCAATTAGGAAATGTTTCTTGTACTTAATTGATGTTCCTCACCCATAAGCCTAAACCATTTTACTCCAATACTTTGCTCAATTGCAAGGGCAAACAACTATCACCACTCTTGATGTAATTTATTAGAATTTAAAAACTGTTATTAACTTTGAGAGGCCAAAGGGGAGGATAGCTTGAGGCCAGTAGTTCAAGACCAGCCTGGGCAATATAGTGAGACTGTCTTTACATAAATTAAAAAATAAAATAAAATAAAACTCTGTTACTGCAATAGCCCTTTCTTCAGCACACTTAAAAATACTTTATTTTAAATATCTATTTATAAGTACTATGTATTATTCCCTCATCTATGGATCTTTTCTAATTTTTTTCTTATAAATCATGTGACATAACTAAACAAGCTAAGTAGTCTGAAATATTAATGAATATTGCATACATTAACCTTATGCTGTGATAATATGCAAAAAAACTTGTACGTTTTAAAAATGGTTTAATTCCCTTGCAAACATTTTAAGGCTGAAGTTAATATTTCCACCCACAAACGAGAAAACTGAGACAGAGAGAGGGTATAAGCTTGCCAAAGACACATGGCTAACTAGTAAATACTAGAATTGAGAATTAACACCAGGTTTTCTTGCTAGAATTATCTGGCTGTTTCCATAACACTGTGTGATCTTTGTGTGAGTGCACAGCTGAAGAGATGTGCTTACCAGCCCCTCTTCAGGGAGATCAATGAGCTTCTCTGACAGAACATATTATTTATAGACTCTTCGTGACTTAACAAGAGACAGTAAGAAGTGATCCCAAAATGCTGGCGCCTGTGACGTCCCACAACTTCTAAAAATTCAACATCAGAAACGTGATCATATGACTCAAAACAGTTAACACACTATATATTTGTAACTAATTTAACCGTCGAGACCAAACTATGCAGCCAAAAGCTGAAGACAGCATAAATAATTTAAAGCAATGGCACTTGAGGAGATAAAATATGTCCATTGAAAGAGGCATATGCCTCCGCTTTTACCTTTCCTGGCATGGGCTCTGACACCTGGCTTTGCGGCTGGCCAGCTGGCTGCCTGCTTGATAAACAGAACCATCGCTCATCTAGGAGGTCTTTGTGATTAGAGTCTGGGGTCTTTAAGAAGGCATTTCACCCAGGGATGTGCCAGAAGAAGGGCGTTAAGGAAGACGAGAAAGCAGAATTTATCAGCCAGTGAGGAGTGGGGGTGATGAGCAACACAGGGCAGGAAGCTGCTTCTCTGTAAAAGGCAAGGTTGAGCAGAGGACAGCAATGGGCTTTTCATTTAACGGAACTCAGCATTAAAATCTAGTCTTAGAATCTTCCCACCTCACGTCAGCCCAAATCACATTTCCTTTGATCTCTGCAATCAAGTCACCCTTTAATTTCTCCTGGTACCGCACCAAATAGGGTGGCCCTAGGAGGAGTTACATGATTTTGGGGGTATCACAAAAGTATTTCTTTGCAGAACTCAGTTCTGTGACTCATTCCCACGCCCTCTGTAGCACATCACTATCACAATAGGTGAAGGGGAGGTTGCAACGCAGTCCTTCATTTCCTTAAGGCTGCAAGCCAGAGGCGGTACCAACATGAAGCTCATGACAGATCCCTGCAAGAAGGAACCGCAGAAGATTTACTGTAGTCATACATTTTTGAAAATTTCATTTCTTTTGAATCATCCTGCACACCTTGATTTCAGAAAATCACTTAAAAAATTTTCCATGTTACCCTGCTGAACAAGACACTGAATGGAGGATGGATGACAGTGTGGTTAGAGGGATTGTCCTCTGGTGAAACAGAATGGCTCTGCTGTGAAAGATGTGACCATATGGCAGCCTGAAGAAGGGCTGGATGAACATGGGAGAAGATGTAGAAGTCTTGCTTATTGGATCTGCTGATGACACAGGCTGGGATGGGAAGCTAGGATGACAAATGAGAGACTCAACATAAAACATTATCGTCATGGGCTTTAGCACTAGACTGAACCTACAAGATCAAATTTAAGCATAGTGAATGTAAAATTCTGAATTTAGGCAACTATGTAAGTTTAAGATAGGGAGATGACTTGGCTATAGTTCATGTAATCTAGGGATTTCAATTGACCATAAAGATTTATACATATTGCATACCTAGTTTTTCCTTTTTGTTGTTTGTTTGCCTTTTTAGATAGGCTCTTGCTCTGTCGCCCAGGCTGGAGTGCAGTGGTACAATCTTAGCTCACTGTAACAACAACATCCTTAGCTTGAGTGATCCTTGCACCTCAGCCTCCTGAGCAGCTGGACTACAGGTGTGAGCCAGCATGCCTAATTTTTTTAAAGAAATGTTTTGTAGAGATAGAGTCTTGCTATGTTACCTAGGCTAGTCTTGAAATAAAAAAAAAAAAATCAGCCCCACAAAAGTTCCACCAAAATTTGATACAATACCATCTCAAGGGATCCCCCTGCCTCAGCCTCCAAAAGTGCTAGGATTACAGGCCGAAGTCACTGTTCCTGGCCCATGCTAACATCTTGATGTAAAAATAATACACATCCTACCTCCCTTTGTTTCCATCCCCTTCCCCCAACAAATCCCCAACAATCCATTTGTGCATAGTATTTGGCTGCATTTAAGAAAGGTGTATGTTCATGTCACAAGAATGGTTGATCCTAGTGTACTCTGCATTGGATCCACTAAAAACTGCAGTATTCTGTTTAACTCTGACATTGACATAGACACATCTGCTGCACTATAGTCGGAGTGACAGGGCTGCTCAGAGGACTGGAAGCCATGTCACCAGAAGAGTGAATGGGGAGCTGTGGGTATACTCTGAAGAAAGAAACGCCCAAAGGTTCATGTGTCCACATATTTGAAGAAGTATGTAGAGTGCAGTGATTAAGAGCATGTACTCTCGTGTCAGATTGCCTAGGGTCAGGCCTTTGACAGGAGTTAGTGGAGACAGGCACCAGGCTCTGACACTCTTGGTGAAGACTTCTTCAAAATCTCTAAAGAAAAGGACTGTGCCATGTCACCCTCCTCTTGTGTGTTTACCAAGTCTGACACATCATAGGTATGTAATAAATGCCTTAGCTTCCTTTATAAAAACATAATAAACAAAGAACCAAGGTTTCAGAAGCAAATTACAAAGGAGGCAGATACACACACTGGCTAAGCACCTGGTAGCAACCACGAGGCAAATAATAGCAGCTCATCATTGTCTTGCCCACAGCTGGCTATGGTGGTCATGAAAATGATCTGGTGCATTGGAATCACAGTTGCCTCCTGGACTGAATGAGGAGGCAGCTGAAGTGAGAGTGAATTGCCTTTTTTTTAAAAGAGGAAATTTGCATTTTAGATATTGTTAGTTCTAATGGGTCCAAGTCAGCTTAGAGTCAGCTCTCAGTATTCACCTTTCATTCTTTCTAATCTTGGCTCTCTTTTGTTGTTTTGTTCATAAACTTTGACAAAAACATCCCCGCCCCCCCCATGTCATGGTATCCTGCTGTTTTGTCCCCAGTGAAAATATCTGCTATTGAAGCTTAATTAAAAAATACAGTTGTTTTTACTTCACTGCTATCAGAGGAATCTATTACAGTGTTTGTTTTCTCTTCATGTGAGATAATTTAGGGAAATGCTAGCTCCCCACTCCACAGAAGGTCACTAACTAAAATAAGATGGTTCAATTGATAAGCATTCTTACGGAATGCGGAGTATTCCCAAGATCCTATCCTTACAGGGCTCTGGGCTTTGGAATGAAATCAAAGTATTGTTAAAACCTCTGCATCTAAATGTAGCCATTCAGAAAATAGCCATGAAAATTCCCTTTTTTCCTCTAAGTTGTCTGTTCTTTAAAGTATTGTAAAATGTAGAATAATGTTAAAGGTCTTACCTACTTAGCTCAAATTATAAAATGTATACAAAATCAAAATGGATTATGGTTTAAGCCTAATAGTTATCTCTTGATTATATCATCTCCTGCATATATTTCACAGATATAATATATATTATATATACCTATATATTCACGTGGTTAGGTAATACCATGTAGAAATTAATTATGTGTTGAGTATTTTATCACACAAAATGCAGGAAAGTATATATTTCTTTGGGAACCCAGTAGGATTTTTCTGTTTTGGTGTGTTCTTTCTGTTTCTTGACTCAATAAAGGCACTGACCTCAAGGAAAACTAACAAGCCGGGTTCCCAAAACAAAACTCTAAAGATTGAGAAACCAGAGGGATGGCACACTGAGATGCTTCAACATGGAGGTAGGTAGATAATCAAGAAGAAGTCTTTGAACCAAGCTGGTTCAATGAGATTCTACCTCTGAACAGTATTTACCTTGGAAGAAAATAATAGGTTTGACTTAATGCTGTCTGTAGTGAATGATCACAGGGACGGGTCTAAATGGTTTATTAAGAAAGATTGAACATTTGAAAATACATGAAATAACATCTGAAAATACTTGAAATCCGTGAAATTTTCCCATGACCATTTAGTTCCACTTATGTAATATGTCTGTCCATATATCCCCTCAGTTAAATAATTTAAAGGGAGTAAATTGCCTTTAGATTGTGTGCCTAAAACATTTTGGTCAAGCTAACCTCTGCAGCCTCCACTTTCTCCTTCCCTCCTGTTTCTCCATGAACCAGCAACACTCAGTCTTAATCTTCTCCGAGGTCCCTGAGACTATTCTTCTGCTTCAGGGACTATTCTTCCTGTTCTTTCTGCCTGGTTCATTCAGCCTCTTCAGATTGGCCTGGCTTGTCCTCATCCTTCAGTCTATGCCTAGACATTGTTTCCAAAAAACGCCTTTTTAGCCAGGTTTGGTGGCTCACGCCTGTAATCCCAGCACTTTGGGAGGCCGAGGTAGGAGGATCACTTGAGCCCAGGAGTTGGAGACTGGTCTGGATAACACAGGGAGATTCTGTCTTTACAATAAAAAAAAAAAAAAAAAGGCCTTCCCCACACCATCCACCATCTCCCTGTCCCACCATGGATCTAGATTAGAATCCTTGTTTATAAATTTTCACAGCTTGATCATTATCTTGTATGGCACTTAACACAATTGGAATGATTCAGTTCCTTGTGCAATGATTTGTTTATTGTCTGTCTCCTCTATTAGACTGTAAACACCATTAAGGCAGAAGCAGTGCTGATGCTCCCTAAGCGGGTGCCCAGCACACAGTAGATGCACCGTGAATACTTTTGGAATGAATGAATAGAATAGACCCACTGAGAATCTCAAACTACTTGAACTTCATTTCCATCCACTTGGGGAGGGCCTGACTGGCCTGAAATTTATTTAAGGAAGTATTTGAACCTGTGGCCCTCTTCTCTCTGCCCTCTTCCACACCTCCCTCCCCCAACACATACCCCGACTAGGGAGTCTGTGCAAACTGTCAATGAAAATATCCCTTTACCATGGAGTCTTGTTACATATCCTGGAATTTTATAGATAATAGGTACTTGTAGTTTTCCCCCAGTGGCTTCTAGAAAGGAGAGTTGTTCTTAATGAAACTTTAATGCTCCTGCCGTTCCCATTACCGGGTGATTGGTAAGACTAATGATGGAGTAGGAGAGAATCAGAAAATTAAATGGTCATAAATTCAATTCTACCATGCTCTAATTCTATTGAGATTCTTCTTTTCAAAATATAAACAGCTCTGTCTAAGTTCTCCCCTTGAACCTAAAGGTGCATTTTTCATTCAGCTCCGTGCACAACTTAGGGGAGAATGTAGCTCTTCATCATGCAACTAACACGTTTCCACATTTCTTACCATCAACTGAAGTGGGTCTGGCACCACCCTCAGACATTCTACAGAATTTACCTTGGAAGAAAATAAATAGGTTTGACTTAATGCTGTCTGCAGTGAATGACCACAGGGACAGGTCTAAATGGTTTATTAAATAAGAAAGATTGAACATTTGAAAAATTGTTCCCTCTTAAAATATTTCTAACCCACATATGTAATTTATATCATGGCAAAATTCAACACAAAAGGTCTATTGTTTTTGGCAAAATAACCTGCAAACATCCTTAATTAGGATGCAAACTGAAAGCACTGTTTAATGCTGTTGACAGCCATTAGCTTTAGACAGCTGTTTCCACTATTATTTTATTTATGGAAACATACGAAAAGAAATAAATATGGAACTAGAAGACAGAATTATTCATGACATGTAATATTTTAATCTTATGATTTTTATTTGTATGTCAACATCGTAAATAATATGCTCTGAACATCCCCAACTTGGAATGGTAATAAAAGAAACTGTTTTTGCAACGAGAGCTTATTCCCATGGATATTTGAAAAAGATATCAGCATTTAAGTTAATCAATATCTATTTCTATCGGGCTTTGCTGGGAAGTGATGGGCTCTTTCTGGGGAGAGAGGATAATTCTTTATACTGACATCCATTCCATTTACTTCAAGATGTAAGTGAATGCCTCCATTAAGTGAATTCCATGGTTAGTCAATATCCAAACCAGTCTTTCCTCTGTTGTAGTCACTTACTCACCATTCAATAGGAACAGCCATCTCCTAAAAGTAAATCTGAAAGAACATAACACAGGGCATCATTTTCAAACTGGTTCTTCTAGGGCTATGTCTTAGAATTTCATGTTTCTATGCATTACGGACTGAGGATAAGAAAGGGAGGACCAGGTTACGGGTCTGAACAAGGCAGAAGGAGAATCTGGTTATATTATCTGGACATTTCAGCCACTTCATTTATTTAAATTTAAATAACCACTTTTTAAGAGATAATTTATGTGTGACAAAATACAAGATAAGGCTGGGCACGGTGGCTCATGCCTACAATCCCAGCACTTTGGGAGGCCAGGGCGGGTGGATCACGAGGTCAGGAGTTTGAGACCAGCCTAACCAACATGGTGAAACCCTGTCTCTACTAAAAACACAAAAATTAGCTGGGTGTGGTGGCATGTACCTGTAATCCCAGCTACTCAGGAGGCTGAGGCAGGAGAATCGCTTGAACTCGGGAGGCAAAGGTTGCAGTGAGCCAAGATCATAACACTGTACTCCAGCCTGGGCAACAGAGAGAGATAACATCTCAAAACACACACACACACACACACACACACACACACACACACACACAAACAACAACAAAAAAAAACAAGGTAAAATGTAGAGTGAAAGCATTACATGATATGGTCAAAAGAGCTCTAGCCTGTGGCTCTTTCCCCACCCTTTCTGTACGAATTCAGGTGAATTACTTCAGTAACTCATTTCTGGGCCTTACCTTCCTGTTAGGTTTCCTTACCTGAAAACGACAGTTATTATGACAAGGATGAGGCAAAATCATGGTGTCTATAAAAATGGTTTTAATAGTATAAAGTGGCACAGAAAGTCAGGATATTTTTCTGTGATAACTTAAAAAATAGATGTACCACAAATCACTAATCTGAAGTGTTAAAAAGTCAAGAACTTCAGAAATGGATAGCTGACCTGAGTTACCTGGCTTTACTGTTTTAAGTTCCTATTTTATCTCTGCAAACATAGCCTTAGAATTAAGTAAAATATGAAAATGTAAACTAGGTAGTCTATTTTATGAGGTTCTGCTACATTTTTCAGTGATTTACTTCCTATTATAAAGTTAATGCATACAAAATGTAAAAGCTCTCAACAGCTTACAATGATATTAATATAAAGAATAAGTACTTTCCCTCCATCACTGCTTGCTTTCTCCCACTCAATCTCTCTGTCTCTGTTTCTCTGTCTCTCTCTCTGTCACACACACACATTCACACATACACACTCACGCACACACACTCTTCCCCACTTCCACTCCCCAGAGAAAAAACATTATGAACAGTTTCTTGTAAAACCAAGTACTTTGAAGATGAAAAACACTATAAGACATTTATGGATTTTTTTTTAATTAAAGAAAAGTCTAGAATTATCCCATGCCAGTCAGAGTTTGTGAAATCTCAGATTTCCTTGGAACACAGAATGACCAATTGCTGGGTAAGGGAATTGAAACAATAACCCTGTAAACAAACTGTCCAAAGTGAATGCCCAGAGACAGCCTACAGCAAAGACGGAATAAGGCCTTCACGAAACACCACCTCCTCATCATGGTTTATAACAACTTGATGACGTTCCAACATGTTTTAATGATTATCATACCTTCCCCTTCACAAAGGATTGATTTATTATGGTTTAAATTTAAAGAACACTGGTTTCCCAGTTTTGAATCAGGCTTAGTTTACAGAACACATAAAATCAATGGTTCTAGGCAAAACAAACAAGCAAACAAACAACCCACCAGTGTTCATTTAAGTGCACAAGGAATAGTTCTGGGAAAAAATTCCTCCTGCAATTCTGCATACTAATGAGCTCCACCACCGACTCGCCACCTCTATTCCTTCCCTCATCACGTCCTCGGCACCACCTCACTTCACACTTTTATGCCACCTTAACATTCACAAATGACTTCCCATATTATTTAATTCTCAAAACAATCTTGTCAGATAGAAGGAAAAACACTGTTTTTCAATTTACAGATTCAAAAACCTGAAGCTCAAAGCAGTGAAGTGACTGGCTCAAGGTCGTTCCACCAGTAAGGACAGGACTTCACTTCTCATTGAGGTAGGCTGATGACTTCTAAGCATCTATCTCCAGCTCAGCTTTTCCCTCACAAGCCGCAGGTCCCATATCCAACCAATGGACTCAACGTCAGCACTTCGCAGTCCCAAATGCAGTTAGACTCAGAGTTTCCAGGCGGAGGCCATAATAGTCCTCCATAAGCCTGTTCCTTTCAGTGGTTTCCTTTCCTACTGAATGGTGCTGCAATTCTTTTAGTTTCTCAAGCCAAAAACCTAGGCATCCTCCCGAACCCCCCACTTTTCTCAATATATATGCATGATCCATCACCATATCCTGCAGCTTCTGCCTTTGGAATATTTCTCAAACCAGCCCACTTCTCCCTGTCTCCACCATGGATGCTATAGTCCAAGACCCCACCACCTTGTATTGCAATCATTTCCATGTATATATTCTGCCTTTCCCCTCCCATCCCCACTCCATCCTTTCTCCACACTGCAGCCAGAGTCATCAGGCTATCCCCCTGCTTAAAATCATTTGTCGGCTTCTAGTGCTCTTTAGATGAAGATAAGAATCCTTAGTGTGGCCTACAGGGGCCAGGATGATCTGACCCCCTTGTGTCTCTCTAGCCACATTCCTGCCTTCACCTTTTTGCTTTCATCACTTGGGCTATTTTTCATTTTATCCAAAGTACCCAGCACTCTCCATCATAGAGCCTCTGCACCAGGTGTTCCATATGTCTGGAAGGCTTTTGCCCATTTGCTGTCACCTGCTAATTTCTAACTCATTCTTCAATTCAAATGTCACTTCCTCAAGGAAGCCTTCCCTGACCATCAGGTTTATACTGGGGGAATTTCTCCTTTATCGCTCCTAAATGTGAGTTTGTTTGTTTACTTATTTTTGTCTGTTATCTCCATTGCCTTGCATGCGCTGGGACAGCTTCTCATTATTGCATTTCCTGGTGCTTGGCACAGGGCTTGGCACATGTTAGACACTCAATAAATATTAGTTCAATGATGACTGAAAGCCAGAAGTCACACTCAAACCTGTTGACCCACATTTTATGCATAGCATTCCTCTCAGCCCCCAACCTAGGGGGTCCCAGCACCCTGACAATTGAATCAGGGTCCTATTAATAAATGAACCACTTATTTACTAGTATAATCTAGTATATATTTACTAGTACATACTATTATATTTACTAGTATAATCTAGACTTGGGAAGTGCTATTTCATAGAGAATTCATTTGGCAATGGCATCAGTTCTTTTAGCTTGGGGGCTAAAGCTTGGAAATGAAATTCTGAGCCACATGGCACATTTTCACACTGTCAAAGGAGGTATGTGATTTAAAATTGTTAATAGTCAAATATATAGAAAGCAATGCATTAGCATTCTTCACTGGTACAACACTAATGTATAGAGGGGATTACAGTGGAATTTATTCAACTTTCACTTTTAAAATAATGACATCCAGGCATGGCGGCTCATGCCCATAATCCCAGCACTTTGGAAGGCTGCGGTGGGAGTGTCACTGAAGCACAGGAGTTTAAGACCAGCCTTAGCAACAAAGTGAGATCTCCATTTCTACAGAAAAATAAAAAAAATAGCTGATTGTGGTGGCGCATGTCTGTAGTCCCAGCTACTCAGGAGGCTGAGGTGGGAGGATCATTTGAGCCCAGGAGGAGGAGGAGGCTGCAGTGAGATGCTGTTTAAAAAAAACTAGGTAAATAATGAAAATATAATAAAATAATGACAAATCATATTTCACTAAACTCCCTATTGTAGCATACTTTGAATGGGAGTGAGGAAATGAGGTATTCTAGTCACAAGTTCTCAGCTTGGCAAAACTTATAACAACATAAAAACTAATTTTAAAACTATAATGAACAAAGTGTATCTTTCATTTAAAGATTTAGAAGATAGTTTTCAGGGTCCTGATTAATAAATGAATCGCTTATTTGCTAGTTATAATCTAGATGTGGGAAGTGCTATCTAATAGATAATTCATTTGGCAAAATGCTGGTTGACATTTTACTGAATATCATTAGAAAAAATTAGACAGACACATGCCAATTTTTTTTTTTTTTTTGAAACAAGATCTTGCCCTGTCATCTAGGCTGGAGTGTAGTACCATGGGAATGGTTCACTGCAATCTTGCCCCTCCAGGCTCAAGCAATCTTTCCACCTCCGCCTTGCAAGCAGCTGGGACCATGGGGATTTGCCACAGTGTCTGGCTAATTTTTAAAATTTTGCAGAGACAGGGTCAGTCACTATGTTGCCCAGGCTGGTCTTGAACTCTTAATTTCAAGCAATCCTCTTGCCTTACCCTGCAGAGTAGTTGGGACTACAGGTGTGCACAATCATATCCTGGCTAACGTTAATTTTTTTTTTTTTGGTAGATATAGGGTCTCACTATGTTCCCCAGGCATGTCTCAAACTCTTGGCTTCAAGCAGTCCTCCTGCCTCAGCCTCCCAAAGTGCTGGGATTACAGGCTTGAGCCACTGTCCCAGCTTAGGTTTTTGTTTGTTTGTTTGTTTGTTTTTGTTTAAACCATTCAGAACATTTAATAACTTAAGTATATTAATTGTAGAATAAAATTTGTACTTGTGGATTTTTTTTTTTAGCATTCGGTAACATATGATCATATAGACATCTGATTAATCTATCTTTCCTTTTCTTTCTTTCTTTCTTTTTCTTTCTTTCTTTTCTTTCTTTCCCTTTCTTTCTTTCTTTCTTTCTTTCTTTCTTTCTTTCTTTCTTTCTTTCTTTCTTTCTTTCTTTCTTTTTTTTTTGAGATGGAGTCTTGCTCTGTTGCCCAGGCTGGAGTGTAATGGTGCAATGTCAGCTCACTGCAACCTCTGCCTCCCAAGTTCATGCAGTTCTCTTGCCTCAGCCTCCTGAGTAGCTGAGATCACAGGTATGGGACACGACACCAGCTAATTTTTGTATTTTTAGTAGAGTAGTTGTCTTACGGTCTGAAACACAGAGTTGGTTTCCTGGGTGTGTGACTAGTGCTGTTGCATGGGGCCTGAATTTAGAAGAGATGAGCCCCACACTTGATTTAATGCTGTACTGTCGCTGTCTTGAAATTCTTAATAATTTTTGAACAAAGGGCTCTGCATTTTCATTCTGCTCCGGGCCTTACAAATTATTTAGTGGGTTCCTGCTAAAAAAAAGACCTCAATGTATTGAGAGCTCCTTCACGTCACCCAGGATCAAAGTGTTTATTGCACTCAATTTCTATATTTGACAAGAGAAGAGCTCTGAGGGTCCCTGGAGTCAGTCACTACAGGGATTTATATACACTGTGGCCAATCAGAGATTTCAGACCAAAAAACATAAGCTTCTACTCAATAAATGAGATTTCCAAATACAGTGAAACTTGGTTAACAACTTTGGTTAGTGAAGTGAAGCAATGCCAACAGATGGTTAATGTGGAACACATGGTGTGGATTCAGCTGTTATTTGAGAAAAGTCCTGGCCTTACCTAGAATATGTCGGATAGCTGGGCAAAGACAGGTACAACCAACTTTGCTGAAAAGTCTGGTTAGCCATACTAGAAATAGTTTTATGATTTTAAAAAAAGTCCTTCGATACTTTTCTACTAAGAAAAACGAAGAACTGGACCCCTAAGGGAAAATACCTGCTCGTGAAAAATGTTACCCCAACTGGTACATCCAGGATTGCAATATTAATTGCAAGCAACCAATTTGATATAGGGAAAAATTCTGTGATACTATGTCTTAAAAGCACATCCTGTGTTACTTTCATATTGAAGAAGTTGAAAAAGGCTGTTGGCATCTGTAAATTACCATTAACAAGTTATTATGATTATTATTTAGAAATAGGATCTTACTTGCGAACCGGGTACAGAGGTTCACACCTGTAATTCCAGCACTTTGGAAGGCCAAGGCAGGCTGGTTGCCTGAGGTCAGGCAGGAGTTTGAGACCAGCCTGGCTAACATGGTGAAACCCCGTCTCTACTAAAAATACAAAAAGTAGCCAGGCATGGTGGCATGCGCCTGTAATCCCAGCTACTCAGGAGGCTGAGGTAGGAGAATTGCTTGAACCCAAGAGGTGGAGGTTGCAGAGAACGGAGATCGTACCATTGCACTACAGCCTGGGCAACAAGAGTGAAACTCCATTTCCAATAAAAAAAAGAAAAAGAAGAAAGAGAAAAAAGAAGAAAGAAATAGGGTCTCACTCTGTCACCAAGCTGGAGTGCAGTGATGCAATCACAGCTCATTGTAGCCTCAAACTCCTGGGCTCAAGTGTTCCTCCTACCTCAGCCTCCTGAGTAGCTTGACTGTAAGTGCACAACACCACTCCTGGTTAATTTTTTAATTTTTTGCAGAGAGAGGTCCCATTGTGTTGCCCTGGTTGGCTTTGCCTTTCAAAGTGCTGGGATAACAGGCATAAGCCAGCCCACCCAGCCTATACACTATCATTTCAAAATAATAGTATTGAAGATGACAATAATTATCATCATTATTATTTTGCATCAAAAGCAAATAATCTTAGAAGAATTGTTTGACTACCTACCCTAATTAACCTAGATTAAAAATTAATATCCAGGTGAAATTTAAATTTTAGGCTGACAATTTTTCCTTGTGAGTTCAAAACTTATTTAAAATATAAAACTTTCAACTTTCTTGAGGAAGTCATGCTTCTGAAATAAAAATTAAGTAATAATGGGATCTAATTAAACTTAAGAGCTTCTGCATAGCAAAAGAAACTATCATTAGAGTGAACTGACAACCAACAGAATGGAAAAAATTCTTTGCAATCTGCTCATCAGACAAAGGGCTAATATCCAGCATCTACAAAGAACTGAAATAAATTTACAAGAAAAACATAAACAACCCCATCAAAAAGTGGGCGAAGCATATGAACAGACACTTTTCAAAAGAAGACATTTATGCAGCCAACAAACATATGAAAAAAAGCTCACCATCACTGGTCATTAGAGAAATGCAAATCAAAACCACATTGAGATACTATCTCATGCCAGTTACAATGGCAATCATTTAAAAATCTGTAGACAGCAGATGCTGGAGATGTGGAGAAATAGGAATGCTTTTACACATTGGTGGGGGTGTAAATAAGTTTGACCATTGTGGAAGACAGTGTGGCAATTCCTTAAGGATCTAGAAATAGAAATACCATTTGACCCAGCAATCCCATTACTGGGTATATACCCAAAGGATTATAAATCATTCTACCATAAAGACACATGCACAAGTATATTTATTGCAGCACTATTCACAATCGCAAAGACTTGGAACCAACCCAAATGCCCATCAGTGATAGACTGGTTAAAGAAAATGTGGCACATATGTACCATGGAATACTATTCAGTCACAAAAAAGGATGAGTTCATCTTCTTTGCAGGGACATGGATGAATCTGGAAACCATCATTCTCAGCAAACTGACACAAGCACAGAAAACCAAACACCGCTTGTTCTCAATCATGAGTGGGTATCGAACAATGAGAACACATGGACACAGGGAAGGGAACATCACACACCGGGGCCTGTTTGGGGTGAGGGAGCTACGGGAAGGATATTGGGGGTGGAGGGATTGGGAAGGGAAAACATCAGGGGAAATAGCTAATGTCGATGACGGGGGGAAGGATGCAGCAAACCACCATGGTATGTGTGTACCTATATAACAATCCTGCACAATCTGCACATGTACCTCAGAACTTAAAATATAATAATAATAAAAGAAAAAAATCTTAGTTACACTAGAGTATCCTAAAGATATTCACATTCAAAATAAATTAATCATATAGTTTCTAGAAATTTTTATTAGTAATAAAGGGAAAGCCCTCGGGTGTGATAATAGCTTCTTCAAGAAGGGCAATTTTGGTGTGAGACACTGGTTCAGTCCTTGGCTTTACTATTTACTATGTGATCCTGGGCAATTTCCTTGATTTTTCTAAGCGTCCCTTTCTGGATTTGAAACAGGGATAACAGCACTCAATGCAGATATGAGGATCAAATTAGATAATGGATGTAGGTGTCTAGCACAGAGAGCATGACAGGATAAACATTCTACAAATGGAGCTATCATCACTGATAGGATTTTTCATTCAGGATTTTAAGTTATTAAATAGTTACCTTATTGACAGGAATCATGTTTTTGACATTGTAGTAGAAGCCAAAATAGACCATGTTGAAAACTCCATGTCGTCCCAAAGTTGCAGTTAATCCTTTGTTGAGGCCCTGGAGTCCCCAGCCTTCCTTCTTAATGATTTGTCTTGCATAACCCATAGTAGATGGTTGCTGCAGAAGAGAGAAGCAAAGCCAGAATGATCATCTTTGGCACTCTGGAACACAGTAAATTACCATATTAACTTCCCCTCAAGTCAGAATTATTAGGGACTTTCCCCCCAGATATGAATAACCATGCTTAGATCTGTGCTTTTTAAAATCAGCAAACTCAAGAAGCAAACAAAATTGCATGCATAAAAACAGGCTTTATAGAAAAGATTGTTGGCAAAGAACAAACAATATTGGTAGGATTAGTGAAACTGATGTTATATAATAACTATCATCACTTTCAACATGTAAGTAATTACATCCAGTTCTGGATTATCCCACACTAATGAAGGAGATTAACCATATAGATAATTTGGTAATCCATAACCACACATTATCCAAAAGGAATTTATATTTGGCTCCTGAATTCAGTGTATTTACCTTTCTAATTATGGTTTTCTAAAGCTAATGTTACAAATAGTTTTGATTCCATTGCCTCAGTGGTTTAAGCTATGTACTATGTTAGAAATCGGCAATAGATAAATAGCTGTTGATTGTACACATCCTCAAGCAGATATGCAATCAGAGTGTGTATCTCTGCTCTGATAAATTATACATAAATGGTGTTGGGAGTACTGGGTTACCACCTTGAAATTACTTCTTTCCAGTTCCTTGATTGATTACCCAAGGCTGAAACGTCCTGACTGCTAGAATCCAGTCTTGCTGAAGAGCTCACTGCAGTTTACCCTGAGATTTACAATTCATTATAATACAATTACAATTCACAAGGGGCTTTTAAAACATGTATGAGTGATTGTTTCCTTTTTGAAGATACTGTACAAAAGATATCTTTCTCACATTTTCACTGAATAGTTAATAGGAGAAACTGTTCAGTGTTTTTTTTCCCCACTCATGAGGCACACACTGACATGACATTTGTTTGATAATTCACTGAAGCAGGTTGTTAGAGTGGTCATGGCAGTCTGGCACGCTTTCAGACTAAAAGTATTTTCTTATCATGTGCAATTAAGGCTACATCAACAGAATAAAATAGAACAAATCCAATCAAGGCGTTTCTTGCAATCTGCATTTATAATTGCTATGTAATTAACATGAAACATTTAAATGAGCTCTTTTATAATCCTATAGTTTTTGCTGATAAATATTTTAAAGACTCTAGCTAAAATTCTATACTCAACTTCATCTATTAATTTAAGGAACTAATTATAATAAACTACAATAAGCTTAAGAAAACCCTTCTCTGTAATATGGAAAAACCATGTGAGAATGTGTCTTAAAACAATAAGACATATCATACAGGAAAACCAAAAATTTTCTGAAGGTTAAAGTTTACTTTCTGTTCAACAACATGAGATTTTTTTATTGGTGTTTTAGCACATTGACTTTCGCCCCAAATCATTATTATTTTTTCAGTTTTCAAAAGAGATAGGATAAGTTGAGCAGAAACTCATTTTTATTGGAAAGACCCTGGAAGTGCTGCGTAAACTGCCCATGTACTGCTGCTGTCTTGCTTCAAGGAAGGCAGTCGAGGGGTGAGGGAAGGAGAGGGCAGCTTTCCTGGGAATGGGAGGAACAGAACAGAGATGAGGCTGCCTGACCAATACAGGTTCTCCCTTCACCCAACCTAAACCTTTTCTCTATCCTCAATCCTCTGAGGTCCTGAGGCCATCTAAGTTCTAGAGCCACAGAGAAACCAATGGCTCTAAAATAAAGTGCAAATAACAACGGCTTTCCCTTAGAAAAAAAAAAAAGGGTGTAAGATGTTTCTATTGTTTAGAAATCTTAGTTTGCCAAGTCATTAGAATCAGGATGACTAAACTAAGTATTAATTTGATTAGCATCTTTCTCATCATCTTTAAAAGAGACGACTTCTCCTAGATCTTGGTGAGAGTTGACAAATACCCAAACGGCATTTGCTAATTGTCTGTTTCCTGATTTTCACTGGCTTGGGTGCTGTGTGTGTATAAGCAAAAGTAATGCATGGATTTTAAATTCAAGCGCCTTGTTGAGTTTGAACTCTAGTTGTCAGTAATTAATTGGAGAGTAGCATAGTAATTGGAAATAGGAGCTCAGAGCTAGACAGTTCCAAGTTTGAGTCTCAGCAATACCACTTGCTAACTTTAGCAAGTATTTTATCCTCTCCAATTAATCCTCACTTTATTAATTTGTAAAAAAGGATAATAATATAATCATCCTGAGGCTGGTGGCTTCTGCAGTGGCTCACACCTGTAATCACAGCACTTTGGGAGGCTGAGGCATGAGGAGTGCTTGAGCTCAGGAGTTCAAAACCAGCCTGAGCAACATAGTAAGACCCCAGTCTCCACAAAAAATTAAAAATTAGCCAGGCACTGTGGCAAGTCTGTGATCCCAGCTACTCAGGAGGCTGAAGTAGGAGGGTCACTTGAGTCCTAGAAGGTGAGACTGCAGTGAACTTATCTTGTCACTGCACTCCAGCTTGGATGACAGAGCGAGAGCAAGACCCTATCTCACAAAATAAATAAATAAATAAAGAATCTTCCTCACATGATTGTTGAGACTATTGAGACAAGTCAATGAACTTAGTCATTCACTGTACATTTAGGTATTAACAATAATGGCAGTTATACTGACAATCATAAAAATAGTTACGACAACAACAAAAAAAGGTAATTTCGTTGTTAGTTGAAGGCAGTGGCAATCAAAAGGTGGAGTTTGATTTGAGGGAGAGAAAGCTCGTTCCTTCTGGCTGTCCTTTCCTTTTCCCAGAGTCCCAGACCCTTGTGATAAAGTCCACCAGGAATGCATCAAGAATGCAAGATAACAGGTCTGCTTCCTCTGAGACCCAACCAAATCCAATGCTTGGACTAGAGATCCTGTTCCAGGCATAATGCCTCACCTAGGAGCCTTCCTCTCTGGAGCAGTAGATGCTATAAATGGGCCTCTTCCTTGTCTCTCAAAGTGAGTATCCTGGCTAAGATCTCTCCATATGGCAAGTCTGTGGGCTCTGGAAATAAGGCCATATGGGAGCAAAGGCTGGCAATGGAGAAGCACATGAATTGAGCTTCTCCCTCTACATGGCTTTCCAGCCTAGAGAACACATTCAATATATGTGATCAGGTAGTTGGAACACAGGAAGTGCTCATCACCTTTAGCCATTATCATACATACTCAGCACTTTATAGTGTCATTTAATCCTCTCAGTAATGTGTGAGATAGGTCTTATCATGACCCCTATTTGGCAGATAAGGAAACTAAGGCTTAGAAGTTACTTGCCCAAGATTACAGAGTTAGTGGTAACAACAGAGCTCCAACTGAGGTTCTTTGGATCTCAAATCTGAACTTTGACACTCTTTGGTGGTTCTGCCATCCTAACATATCTGATTGCTTCTCTCAGCAACCTTGTAAGGTAGACAGTTGGCGTATCTCATTTTTGAGGTGAGGAAACCAAGGATTGTTAAGCAACATGCCTAAGATAAAATGCTGCTAATAAATGGCTTAAGCAGAATTCTGCATCTAATCCAATGTTGTTCTTTCCACATTCGTAGTAAGAGTTTTAGAGTTTGATAATCCAACCATATAAGTAACAGATGCATAATAGTACAAATACATCTTTTTTTTTCCTAGCAAATGGAGACTTTGGAATAAAGAAAACAGGAACTCAAATGCCTATAAAAATTAGAAGTAAAAGTATGATAGTGTGTTTTCTTCTTCATTCAGGGACACTGTATTACACACATGTAAGCAAATATTTAATTAGAAAGGCAAAACATGACTTCCACTAGGATGCTTAAATAGGAAAATATAGAATCATTTTGACTAGATCTCTGTAAACACAAGGAATTTTACTAAACTTATTTGATTATGCGGCTTCCACTTAAAAACAAAATGGTAACTGATTAGCATCATCAGCCAAATGATTCCAATAATATCCAACCCAGCAGATCATCAGCCAAATGATTCCAATACTATCCAACCTAGCTCAGTTGCTTTCTAATATTTAGATTCACTCCAATTTTCATATTTAGTTACCAATTGTGGGCCACATTGCACTCTAACTTTCCGGGTTATACCTTCATTGACTGCACTCAAACTGAAAAACATGGAAGAATACGTGGATCAGGATGACACTTAACAAATATGTTTTGCTTTGATTTTTACATGAACAGTTATATTGATAATTTTTATATTTACCTATGAAAGTATTCTATAATGGTTATGGGATATGCAATCAAATTTCTGTTTAAAAACGTATTAAGAAGTTTAATTTAGAAGCAGAACCTTGGCTGGGCACTGTGGCTCACACCTATAATCCCAGCACTTTGGGAGGCTGAGACTAGCCGATCACGAGGTCAGGAGTTTGAGACTAGCCTGGTCAACATGGTGAAACCCTGTCTCTACTAGTAATACAAAAATTAGCTGGGTGTGGTGGCTCACGCCTGTGGTCCCAGCTACTCTTGAGGCTGAGGCAGAAGAATTGCTTGAACCAGGGAGGTGGAGGATGCAGTGAGGTGAGATCTTGCCACTGCACTCTAGCCTGGGAGACAGAGCGAGACTCTGTTTCAAAATAAATAAATAAATAAATAAATAAATAAATAAATAAAAATAAAAAAGCAGATCCTAGGTGAAATAAGCCAAAGAAAGAAAGAAAAATATCACATGATCACTTATATGTGGAATTCAAAACAAAAAATTCAAATATACACATAGAATAAAGCAGTGGTTACTAGGAGTGATGTGAAGAGTAGGGGGATGTGGGAAGATCCAGGTGGAAGGGTGCAAAGCATTAGCAGGATGAACAGCTCTAGAGATCTAATGTCCCATATGAGGACTGCAGTTAAAATTGTATTGTACTGGCCAGGCGTAGTGGCTCATGCCTGTAATCCCAGCACTTTGGGAGGCCAAATTGGGTGGATCAGCTGAGGTCAGGAGTTGGAGACCAGCCTGATCAACATGGAGAAACCCCAACTCTACTAAAAATACAAAATTAGCTGTGTATGGTGGCACATGCCTGTAATCCCATCTACTTAGGAGGCTGAGGCACAAGAATCGCTTGAACCTGGGAGGTGGAGGTTGTGGTGAGCTGAGACTGCGCCATTGCGCTCTGGCCTGGGCAACAAGAGGGAAACTCTATCTCAAAAAAAAAAAATTGTATTGTACTGTTTTAGGGATTTTTGTTAAATAAGTAAATTTTAGCTGCTCTTGCAATACACACAAAAAAGTCACTATGTGAGATGATAGATATGTTAATCTGCTTCTCTATAGTAACCATTTTACTGTCTGTATCTCATAACATCATGTTGTAAACCTCAAATATATACAATAAAATATATTTTAAAATACAGAAGAAAAAATTGGAGAGAAAGAGAGAGAGAGAGAGAGAGAGAGAGAGAGAAAGATCCTTGGTGTAAATGAAGCTCCCAGGCACCACTCTGGGGCACTGGATCCTTACTTTCTGAGAGCCCAGTACTACCAACAAATCACTGAGATGACCTGTGGCAGCCTTAGCTATTTTTTCTGGAGTTCTTCCATCTGAATGCTGACCATACCTGGCTCTGATTAGCTCATGAGATCACAGACAGGATTTTAGGCAGCAGGCATTGTTCCCTGGGTAAATACCAGTCAGAGTATGGCCAGTGGTTACGGGCTTGGGTGTGTCAGTGGATTTCCTCCATCTCTAAGGCCAAAGAAGAGTTCTAGGCACAGTATGTCAAAAGAAAGCACGCTCCACATACGTTCCTATGGAAAGGTGGATGGGTTGCATTTGAAAGCCAATGGAATACGGGTGTTGCACCGGATTTCATCACATGGCTGGAAAGCAAACCGGATGAGACTACACAATGGAGTGAGTGTCCATATCTGGGCCTTCAGAGAAATACTGCTTTGTTTGAAAAGGGGGGGACCCAGTTGCTCCACGAAGATAGGAAAATACGCTTGCTCTTCAGGAAATGAAGATCATCCATACTTTTCATTACTCAAATGAGGTCTTGAAGCATTTTCATACATTTGAAAAATTTAAAAATCTAAGAAAAACCTTCCTTTTATTTGAGAACAAAACGTAAGTGAAAGGAGAAGAATCAGGCTTTAAAAGTCCACATTTATAGTTCTTTTAGCTTAGAGATTTCATGAATTCCTCATTACAGTTTGTTTTCATAGAGCAGGATTTTGAACAAAAAAGATATCCAGGTATAATTAGAGTCTATCCAGAGTGTATGTTGGATGAACAGGTCTATTTGCAAACAACCAGTGAGTGGAGAAGAATTTGCTGTCGAAAACCCCTCCCAGATACTGAGCCACAAAGCTATGTGAATATCAAACTGCTATTCAATAACCAGCCCTGGAGGAGCACAGTGCCCTGCAGGTGATGAGACACTGATACCTGTGCCTTGCCCCTCCACCAACAGCAGAGCTGGGAGGAAGGAAGGTGACAGTGCTGTGGCCACATGGGTTACAACTCAGGGAAGGCTGGCAACAAAAAAGGAGGCTTTGCTTCTTCATGGTCCCAGAAACACTTTTTTGCTTTCCCCTTGAGCTTCTTAATTATCCAGTTTACTTTATTCCAACGAAAATAGTATGGTTGACTAGAAGGAGACATCTATGTTAATGTTCAGTTTTTTTAGAGCTAACATTTTTGGGCTTTATTTTCTCTACCTTATAAAATGTGGATAAAGCCACCAACCTTAGAGAGTTAAAGAGATGATTTGAAATTATCAACTGGGTGTGAACATCAGGAAAAGTGGAAGGGTGACCAGTGGTAACCAGTGGGATAGGGTTAGAGGGAGATGTTGGCGAAAATCAACTAATTTTTCTTCAAATAGCTCTGTCTTACTTGACTTATTAAAAAAGTATTATGTTAATGATTTACAAAATTATATAAATATTTTTTAAAAATCAAATAAAGGGAAAAACTCACATAAGGCAACTTGCAGAGTGTCTGGTATACAGTAGATACTCTGTAAATGGTAGCTATTATAATTACTTCAAAGTCTTGATTCTGAAAGCAAAAATCTAGGGTTCTTGGCACAGTTGAATGAAAGACAAGTCTATTTTCTGTAAATGATAATAGAGAGACAACTTGGCTGCTGCCTTAGATATTATTGAAAGATAACTATAGGAATGGATTCATATGCATAATTTTCTCTTCTGCCCACAGCAATCATAAACTGGAAAGAAATAATTTCTGTACTGAATTGTTGCCAGGTAGTGTTTCACTCAGTAATGCAGGAAAAATTTGAACTTGACCCAATACATCATCATAAATGTTGACATGTCCTTGAAGCTGGCTTCTCACACTATCTGTAAACAGAGCCTCACATTTACTCTCTGTATAACTCAACTCCTGTCTCTCTTGAAAGAGATGATAACAAAATACAGCCCTTCAATTTACTTTATCAATATAAAGTTGACCCTATGTTATATAATAAGTTTAAACATTTGTTGATTTTCTATGGAGAACATACTCACTAAGCTTTGTGATATCTATTAGATTGGTCTATCTTTGTGATATCTATTAGTTGGTCTCTATTAGATTATTAAGTTCCCAGGATAAAGTGTGTAGAATTATATCTACCTGAGCTAACTAAAAAAAGACCCCTGAGCTAATTAAAAAAAAATCCCTGTCTTTAAAGATTTTACCATCAATTACACATTTGCTATCTGTTCATTGGTCCTTAAAATGATAATCAGAGCAAGGTAGAACACTAATTATTTCTTCCTTGGGCTGAACATCTTTAAAGACTAAATAGAGGTAAAATAGGCTTTTGCAATTTCCTATAGGTTTAGTTTCATATTTGGGGTGAGAATGATTATGTTCATCTGTAACGTAGATAAAAAATGACAAGAGTAGAAGAAAAACCTGTGCCCCGGCCACACATTAGAGGCAAATCCTATAGACCTCAAAGGAAGAAAAACATAACCCTTTAGCCAAATAATAACTTTGAAGTAGATTTCAAAGTGGAGAGAAAAATTGGGAAACAATTCACACAGATTTTGCTCCTGGGGAGAAATTCACATTTTCCAGATTAGCAGAGAGCATGCCAGCGATACACCACTTGGCTTAGCACAACTGATAGGGGACTTCTAGTTCTTATAAATATACAGATAAAAATCAATGCACCCAGTTTGGGGAGGTTCTACAAGGACAGCAAGCTACAAAGTCACATTGGAAAGACGGGATGTGAAACCATCTCCAATAGAAAAATCATTGGGCAAGCTTAGTTCCAAGCCAAAGAGACAAGAGATCAGGACAACAATTTGCCTGGGTTTAGTTTGAAGGATTAGGGGAAATTTGGGTCTATCCTGATTTTATCCACACATGTTTTTACACCCAGTGAACCAAACCAGAGCATGACAAAGCTGTGATTACTTTGCTCCCCACAGAAGGTCAAGCATATTTAAATTAGAGACCGGTTTTCTTTATTCACTGTGAAGTTTAAGATACTGGCCAAGACTCTGGTATTGGAATTGGAGGAAGTGTGGCAGGGATTATAGTCTTTGACTGATATGGTGGAAATTTAAGAAGTGGAGGTGAGACAAGCACACCTATTAAAATATTTTATACACAAGTTGGAAGCATATGAGGGCAGTATCAAGAACTAAATTCACCGCAATTTTTAAAAACAGTTTATGGCTAAACTGGGTGGGAGGCATATTTTGTGGGTAACATACATCTGACTGGTTAGAGGATCAGAGGGGAGACCCTGGAGTAGCTGGAGCATGCACAGTACCTGTTGTTCTTCGGAAGTCCTGATGGAAACTGCACTTGCAGCTCCAGGACTCCAGTTCCTATCATTCAGCTGCCAAGAATGTAACAGGAACTTCTGCTCTATGCCAGTGTTTTACTTGGATCCTGGCTAGGGAGGCCCTTGCCCTGGACCCTGTGCTTCAGAGGGCACCATTCTGGCCCTCTGCCAGCCAGGCCTACCCCACATGGCCAAAGGAACAGCCTACACCTTCTTCTAGACCATGCTCTCTGCACCTGGAACTGTAGCAGTTCCTTTGTTCCATCTCTTATCTCTCCCCCATTGCCCAGAAGACTTTTGGATTATATTAAGTATCATATTGGCTACTGTGGTCCTTGGCTATCCTCCACTGCAGAGTCCCTCTCAGCTGCAGCAACTTCTTGCTGGAAGTTGCTTGGGAATTACATGTTTAAAAGACCCCACTGACTAACCACCTCAGGCTCAAGAGATAGGAAAATCCAAAATACACTGTGTAGGACTCCATGGTGGCTTATGTCCAAAAGATGAGAGTAGACAGGTTGAACAGCAGACATGCTGCCTGAGAAATTCTCCCAATTGGCAGGACAAGAGCTACATATCTACAAAAATAAGAATCTATGGGGTACATGCTCTGTTTTTCTTAAAGGTGTGGTCAAGTCAGTTGGCTGTTCTGCATGTAGCTCATCCATTTGGTATTCCACCACAATTAGGAGCTGACTGAAAAGGCTGAAAATGAGCTTAGTTCATAACCTTCCATGTGAAGTGATTAAGAAGGCTTAACCAACAATTCATGTTAACTTTATACAGCTGTTCCAGGGGAAGACTCTCTTGATTGTGGTAGAATTCTTCCCAAAGTGGCCTCAAATGTTTTTAGTTTCATTTCTAACTTCTGCTGCTAAGTGCTAGTTATTTACAGTAAATGGATATCCCGCTACTGCTATATGATAATGGACCCTTATCTCAGTTTAAAGACCTCATCAACAGGCACTGCAAGCAAGCTGCCAGTCCATAAGCCTTGATAAGGAATTCAGGCTGAATGGATGGCACTGGCATCTGAGAATGACCTAAGGCACACTTCGGGAGAAGACCATTGCTCAGTGAGCTGTGTTAGTCCCCACAACTGGAGTCAGCTGTGACTGCTGAATATTAATTGGGGCATTATCTCGAAATAAATCTGTCTCTATTTAAACTTACGGATTTGTAAGGTCAACTTGCACCTAGAAATATTTATCATTGGTTGAATGCCTACCATTTGCCAGGCTCTGTGTTAAGACCTTTGCATATATTAACACATTTAAATTCTCATAAAAAGCATGTTGTAATAATAATGACTAACGTTTCCTAAACCATCACTGCATGCTAGATCATATTGACAGCTCAGCTTTATATAGCCTCATTTAACCCTCATTTGACTGTTTGACATGGCTCTTACTATTATTTTTTCCTCACAAACAGGGAAACTGGGCTAGGGTCAGGGTAGGAAATGTGAGGTTGTCACATAGTCAACAACTGAGATCTCCCTCCAGGGCTTGTGCTTCCAACCACTACACAGGTGCCTTGCTGTAAGGAGATGAACTGATCACTATCATTTCACCAGTGAGGGAACTGCAGGTATGCTGTTCAAAACCACACTGCTGGACAATGGTAAAAAGTGTAATGAGAACTTCGGTGTCTCTGCCCACAAGATTGTTCTTCCTTTCTACATGGCTCTGATTGTATATGCTCTTCAGTAATTGGCAAACAAAGTTCAAGCTCTGTTAGAAATTACAGAGTAGGAAAAAATCGGGGTTCTGTTCTTATAAATGAAATCACGGCACCTGAATTATGCAAGGTTGAGCCCCAAGATAGGCCAGCAAGTCATTCCCACCTGATCAGCTGAGAAGGTCTTCCCTGAAAGCAGGGTTTGATCTTGGCAGAGCCATTAGAAGGATTTCCTCTGGATAACATACTTTTCTTTAAACTGTTCTGTATTTTCTAAATTTTCTACAATGAGCATGCATTACTTTTGAAAGTAAATGTTCACAGACAAAACATGAATACATTCTCATGTTAAAACATTCAACATCACAAAGCCTTTCTCTTAAACTCTCACCTTCCCCTCCTCTATTCTAATCTCCTCTCAAGCTGTGTGGATTTTAGTATGAATTCCTATAGACCTGAACTAACCTATATAGAAGTTACTACACATGTGGCCGTGAGGACCTAAAATGTTTTAGTTGAGATGTGCTGTTAGCATAAAATATATACCAGATTAAAAAATTTAGTGTAAAAGAAGAATGCAAATATCTCATATAATTTTTATGTCAATTACATGTTGAAATGAAAAATTATGGAGTCAGTAAAAAGATCAGTGGTTGCCAGGGATTAAGCTGGGTGGGGAGGGATGAATAGGCAGAACATGGAGGATTTATAGGGCAGCGAAATTACTCTGTGTGATATTATAATGGGAAATATATGTCATTATACATTTGTTCAAACTCATAGAAGGTACAGCCCTAATGTGAACTATGGACTTGGGTGATAATGATATGTTAATGTAGGTTCATCAATTGAAACAAATGGATTGCTCTGATGGGGGATGTTAATCATGGAAAGATGATACATGTGTACGCATGTGTAGGGGAATGGGTTCATAGGAAGCCCCTACCTTTTGCTCAATTTTGCTGTGTACCTAAAATTGCTCTAAAAATAGTCTTCAGAAAAATGAATATACTGGTTAAATAAAATACATTATTAAATTAATTTCACCTGTTTCTTTTTATTTTTTTAAATGTAGCTACTAAAAATGTGGCTCACATATTTCTATTAGGCAGCACTGCTGCTCTAGAGTCCAGATTTTTAGTGCACTTATACATACATATTTAAGAAATACATATATATTTCTGCCTGTTGAGTAAAAGCACCTACTGCTTCAATTTGATCAACATTGCCCATAAAGTGCCGCATCAAAACACCACCTCATTTCAGCTACTGAATTCTGCTAGTTGCTGTAAATAAATGCTGATGCAGGTGATCTATGTAATCACTACTTTGCTAAATTCTAACTAAAGTAACTTTAAAAATATCTTATAATGCATCTAATAGATTTAATTCTAAGTAAATACCTGATAATGTCCAGTTCAGTGATAATGCAAAAGAAATGACCCCAAACAAGCTCCTGCTACCCCCTGGCCCCCGCTTTAAAAAATGGCTAAATATACATGATTTACATAGACTGCATTTGTGTAAGTGATGAACTGGTGGCATGTACACATGCAGCACATTCTTTTGTTGGGCAGGACAGGTGTTTGTTGTGTTCTAGCAAGTCATTAGCAGATTGAAAACATTAGCAGCTCTTACTTGAACTCAGTGCAGAACCTCCTTGAAGGCAAAGGAGAGAAAAAGAACATTAGCATGAGCCAAGGTGCCCTGGTAACTCATGATTTTCATTCCTGTGAGTGCCTTTTGATGCTCTGTCCCATTTGAGTCCTTGTGGTTACATGCTGCCTAGTTAGAGAACTGCAACTGAAGTCCTGTTTATTCCTTTGCCTACTCACTGCTGCTTCAAGTCAAGCTTCCCAAGCGATAAGATGGAACACTGGACAGGAGTCTCTGCAATTTTCTTCTAGCTGGTAATTCTCCCAGTCTAACAAACCAAGTTTGCCTTAAGCAGATACCATTGGAACTATTTTAAATGCTCCATATTGATAAGACATTTAAAACATGTTTCCTTTCCCCTCCCCCTATTCCTCACAATCTTTTTCCTTTATTTCAGAAAGAATAAAGAGAAAAGAAACTAGAATACAGAGATTTTCAACTTTTTATAAAGTGCTATATATCATTGTATTTAAGATAATCTTTTTAAAAGTAAAAAAAAAAAAAAAAATTGCCCCTGAATTAGGATTGACTTTATATGAGTAGATACCATCTGCTATAACAGCCCAACCCTGTCCCCCCAGGTCTTGGCAGCTAAAGGTGAGTAGGACCCCTCTTCCTTCCCCATGTCCCTGCCTGAGAAGCTGCCAGGAAGCTCTCAGGCAGCATTAGCCGGCAGGAAGTGGGGTGGGAGTGAGGGAGTCTCCACCCATTAGCAGCTGCTTAAGCAGTAGGCAGGGGAACTTTCTACAGAAAGGTCCAGGTCAGCAGATACTCCAAACCAATTTCTACCACATGCTACCCAGTTGTGGAATTAAATTAAAATGCTAAGAAGGGATCTGGAATGCCAATTCCCTTGTTTTCCCCCTACTTTGTGCCTGGCACCCAAAAGAATAAAACAAGAGCAGCTGGACCTTGGCAGTTGAAAGGGAATTATTAGGTAACTAGAAGGAAGCGAAGGCAGCACACACCAAGGAATGCTGTCTGCACAGACGTCATGTGCCAATGATGAAATGTCAAGACCCATCATTGTCCCCGTGGTGACGTCTTAACAGGCTTAGTAACTTGCTCCTTTGGATTTAACCAAAAGACAAGTTTGAGAGATTATCGGAATCTTTCAGGGCAGGTGGTGGGTGTAGTCTTAACAGGCTTAGTAACTTGCTCCTTTGGATTTAACCAAAAGACAAGTTTGAGAGATTATCTGAATCTTTCAGGGCAGGTGGTGGGTGTAGTAGGGAAAGGAGTGAGGTCATTTTTTAAAAAGCAAAATAATGTTATCACCTCAGTGGTTTAGCTATAGTCCATTCTAGTGCAATGTGAAAGAAGTGTTGTCAGCAGCTGGGAAAATATTTCTAAATAAGTCATTTCAGATTACGATAGAGCTCTAAAATAAAAAATGAATAAACAAGTGTTTGTCCATTAGATCTCAGTGCATTTTTGTTAACACTTTACTTGCAGGAGATATTTGACTTTTTCTTACCCTATTTCCTTAACAATGATTTACTATGGCTTTAATAAGTGGATAAAAGTTGGGTCCATTGTTTCACATCCATACTTAAAAATAAGTTTTTATGGCTGAGCACGGTGGCTCACACCTGTAATCCCAGCACTTTGGGAGGCTGAGGCAGTCAGATCACCTGAGGTCAGGAGTTTGGGACCAGCCTTACCAACCCATGGAGAAACCTGTCTCTGCTAAAAATACAAAATTAGCCAGGTGTGGTGGTGCATGCCTGTAATCCCAGCTATTCGGGAGGCTGACGCAGGAGAATCACCTGGACTTGGGAGGTGGAGGTTGTGGTGAGCTGAGATGGCACCATTGCACTCTAGTCTGGGCAACAGGTATGAAACTCCGTCTCAAAAATAAAAAGTTTTAGAAGAACAGAAAGCCAAACACCGTATGTTCTCACGTATAGGTGGGTGTTGAACAACGAGAACACGTGGACTCAGGGAGAGGAGCATCACACACTGGGGGCAGTTGGTGGGCGTAGGGGAGAGACAGCGGGGGGTGGGGAGGGAGGGGAGGATGGGGAGGGATAACATGGGGAGAAATGCCAGATATAGTATGCACCTAAAGTAAAATTAAAAAAAAAAGTTTTTACATGCCATCAACAATAGAAAAACATTAAATGGTTACCTCTGCAAATGTGTTCCGATTTGCTTGCAAGCCAACTTTTACTACCTCAAAAGGGTTAACTATGATGGCTTCTGTTAGTCCAGATCCCAATCCAGCAATGGTGAATGTCTAGAAAAATTAAATCAATCAGTACTTTAAAACAAGTTATCATGTGTACAGGTTTAAACATCCTATTCATTACACTGTGCAGCTGAACGTTATAAAGAGAATGGAGAAACCTACATAAATGCACCATATACCATTACTAAACAGTTTTAGTTCTTGATTAGATGCTGACAATTCATGAAGAAGACATTACAGAAGCCACAAACCACATCCTAACAATTTCAAAATAAAATGTCAAAGCCCCATCAACAACGACTTTTTCCTTTAACAAAAAGCAAGTTTGTTTTACTGATTTAAAGGTGGATACTAAAACATCTGCAAATACAACAATTAAGAGAATTTGAATTGTAAAAGGAGAGCTTCATTTTTAAACATGTACTTAAATTTCTTTATTGGGCATACAAGAAATTCAAGGAGCAGAACCACAAATAAAATGTTTCTAAAAAGTTAAATTCAGGTAACAACATAGCTGGCAACATTTAACTCTATGGTCATGTTTTTAGAGCCACTATTCTGGACTATTAACAAACATAATTTATTTTTTATTTGTCTTTTCCCTATTTTAAAAAAACACAGGTAATTGACATAGTCTTCTAAACCTAAAAGCTTAGATCAGAAATGGCACAGTCCCAGTTGCTCGGGAGCTGAGGTGGGATTATCACTTGAGCCTAAGAGTTCAAGGCTGCAGTGAGCTATGATGGAACCACTGAACTCCAGCCTAAGTGACAGAGTGAGACCCTGTCTCAAATTAAAAAAAAAAAAAAAAAAAAAAAAAAAAAAAAAAAAAAAAAAAAAAAAAAAAAAAAAAAAAAAAAAAAAAAAAAAAAAAAAAAAGAAAGACAACGAAATGACTAGGTTATTCTGAAGGGCTCAAATAAAATCTAGAAAACTTATTAAAGGGTGACTGTATGTCAAGTTCTTATTCGCTACCTGTCAAGAATTTCTGCAATAGGAAAGAACGATTTTTCTAGAATTTTCCTCTAGGTAGAATGCTTGTGTGTTTTCTAGAAAATCTGCATCAAAAATAAACACAACAATTAAAAGATGCACATGCAAGACAGAAAAACAAAATGAAATAAAGCCCCAATTTTCAAAACAGATGCTGGAAAAAACGTAATTATTTAGTGCTGAACCTCCCATTCCAGGACCAGAGGTAGTACTCTAGGCAACCAAGAGAAGAATGAAACCAATGACGAGCAAATAACAGAAAACTCTTATTAATGGGTGCTAATCTCTTCTAAATAGGAGACTAAAAGAGAGGAGAAGGAGAAAGGAATGTTGTATAATCTTGGAAAGAAAAGCAGAGAGGCAGGATCCAGACACAGGAGGTCTGGGTTTAGGTCCAATTCTAGCACTCATTGGCTGTGTGACTAGAGCTGTAACACACAGTAGCTTGTGCATAGGCAAAGGTGCCCAACCAAGGATGTGTGGAGGCTGGAATCCAGCTTGCCCCTCATTTGCTAAGAGGAGCCCTGGAGAGACATCAGTCAGGAGAAAGGGCGCCTTTTATTATTCACACAAAGGTGCCATTGGTGCTAGCTGTGGCTCTGTTGTATAAATTGCTGAATCTCTGATGAGCCACAGTTTTCTTATCTGTAAAATAGATAATGATATCTAGTTTTCCTGCTCATAAAGTTATTTTAGGGCTCAAAATGATGTGTGAAGCCATTTCATAGAGTGCCATGTAAACATCATGGTTCTTGTTGCACACAGAAAAAGGAAGAATGGCCGGACACGGTGGCTCATGCCTGTAATCTCAGCACTTTGGGAGGCCAAGGTGGGTGGATCACCTGAGGTCAGGGGTTCAAGATCAGCTGGCCAACATGGTGAAACCTTGTTTCTACTAAAAATACAAAATTTAGCCGGGCTTGGTGGTGGTGGGTACCCGTAATCCCAGCCACTAGGGAGGCTGAGGCAGGAGAATTGCTTGAACCTGGGAGGTGGAGGTTGAAGTGAGCCAAGAAAACGCCACTGCACTCCAGCCTGGGCAACAGATTAAGACTCCATCTCAAAATAATAATAATAATAATAATAATAATAATAATAATAATAAAAGGAAGAATGGAATTGCATACAGATTCTAGGAAAGAGAGACTCACAGATGATGTTTTCATCTCCCTTCATTACAATTTTAAACATATTTGTATAGGATAACTTACCAAATATTTTATTCATTTATCTCAGACTTCCATCTTGGAAGCCAAAAGTGGAAAAAAAAATACTAGTCTCAAGTTATTCTGACTGGGAAAGCTAAAATCCAGATGTCCAGGTTTTTATTACTTACTATATGCAATCTTCCAAGTAATTCCCTTTTTTGCTCTTCTATAAAACTTAGCTACATTTGCTGTCAGAACTAGTGTTCAGCAGTCCCTTGTCAGAAGAATTGATCAGATATCAGGAGATCATGTTGCGTAGATTGTTCCAGAAACTTACATTTACTGTTGGGTTTCCAGTCTCCTAGGCTTTTCATGTGAGAGCACGAGGGGACATTTAACAGCTGTTTAAATGTCTAGCCATATCAAAAAAAGTCACTGAAATAAATGAGTTCAAGAAAAGAGAACTGTACACAGTTTGCATGCATTTGGTTATGGTAGCTTCAGTGACCAAATGCTTTTCTATTTCAATTCTCAAGAGTCCAAAGACCTATAGTCTCTCACAAGGTACAAATGTTTGACACAAGAACAGCCAGCTGGCCCCCTAGAGACCATATTTTATTGTTTCTCACTAGGAAAGTTTTAATCCTCTTTTCGCCAAGCTGTTTCCAAATTTGTTGCTGAAGAATTAAAAGAAAAAAATCTTAGCTAGTTTTGAGATTCATGATGTAACTGCTCCTCTCTAGGAGGCCATGCTCCCAGCCACCTTGTATAGGCAAGAGTTGGATGAGACATTGCTTTGTCATAACAAAAAGTGATGCTATTAGGTTTCCTAACAGGATCTTTCCTAGAAAAGGGGCATGTATGATTTTTAAAAAATAATAGATACTTCTTCTTGGACAGTCTATTTGGCATATTCTTAAATATTGTCCATTTTATTAGGTAAACGAAGGCATTTTCCTAGAGGCTGGAGTACACTGCCAATTGGTGGGCCAATGCAGATTTTGTTTTGCTTTGTTTTGCAGACTTGGAGGGAGACATCAGTGCATTTCCTCTCTCGGGGGCTCCTGTTGCACACACGTTTGTAGAAGCCATTTGGTCAATACAATTAACTTCTGTGAAAAGCAGCAAAGTCAGCAAGAAGGAGAGGAATGGTGTAGGTAAATGATCAAAGCATCAAGTGAATTTTGTGTAATAAATGAGATATGTCATTGTAATATCACAATTCTCCCTAGCTGAGTTGTTTACAGTCATTCTTATAAAAGGTCCTTCAGTCTGCATCTAACCACAGAGTGATTTTATCCCAAGGGCTCTGAAGTCTATTTACTACAGCTGGTGCAAAAGCTGGAAAAGTGACCCATTTGGTGTATTGACTTTTTCATATGTAGGTATGTGCAGTATGTATGTAAACATATACATGTCTTGGTTTAAAAAGAGTCTTTGATAAACATGCTCTTTATTTCATATTCTTGACCATATCTCATATGGGACCTTTCTAGACATATCATTATTATCATAAATTCATCACTGGGAGCTATAAAATAGCCAAATTGTGAATTATTAGGAAGATGGCTTTCAACAAGTAGCTGAACATTGAATAACTCAAATTCATATTTTAGTAGCTGGGCTTGGGGAATCAAAAGAGTTTTTGTTACTAGATTTTGCTTTATGAAATAACACACACATTTAAGTATAATAAATACTCTCACTTACCAATGCTGGTGACAGTGACACATATCCTAGCAATTTTTTGTACTGCTCAAAGGTGAAAAACTGTGAAACAAAACCAAACCCACAGATTTATAACAATTTCCTGCAACAAACTCTTTAATTGACTCAAATTTCTTTAGTAAATCATTATGTTAACCAGCATTTCAAAAAATGATAAACTATCTAATACAGTTTTTAATCCTGTCTCGGGTAGTTGCTATTGGATCTTTCTTTAACATTCACAGTTTCAAATGCAGTTATAATAACCTACAGAAGAGCTGATGAAATCCTTTAGAGCAGTAAATGAACCATACAACTTCCATTTACCATGACCATTTTCAGTTTCCCCAGACATCAATAGACTTCTCTCTTATGGCACTGATTCAACATTACAGGCCTAGAAATCTGATGTCTTTGGTCTCCTATGTTTTCTCTATGAACTGCTTTCCCAGTGAAAGCCCAATTTTCTAACACACTTGTAAAAAGACATACACTTTTCAGCCTTAACTTGCATTTCTATTCTATTCATATCCCCTCTGCTCCATGGAATTGAAAACACTAAATAATTATGAAGATGCCATGATAAACTAGGGAAGAACCCAAAGAGGTTATCTAGATCATCCCCTGCCATAAAAGGCTGTCTTCAACCTGAATGAAGAAAGAGAGCTGATAATTCCTTCCTTCAAAACTGATGGTGATAAAGATGATGGTGATGATTTATCAGATGAATGTATTGTTAGTTTCTTCAGTAGATGATGTTTAGTATAACTTTCTCTGCAAACAAATTTCAATGGAGGCAAATCTAATCAATTGCTTCATATAATACATTTTTCCCCTTCTTTCTTTCTGTATTCTACTTTTTGAGCAACAACTCTGCTTGAACATGGTTTGCTCTTGGGTACTCAGAAGCTGTCAAAACCACTGATAAGGCATGTTTTTAGGTCCTGCTAGAGGCTGATTCTCAAGACTCCAAAAATGGTATGGGTATTATATGGTCCCCAATATTTTCTACTCTATTATTTTATAGCCCAGTAAAATGGGGAAAGAACGCAAAATCTGATTTCAGAGCAAAAAATATTCTGCTGTTAGGAAGAAGTAGCTCCTTATAGATGGCTTTAATGAGTGTTTGGGTAGCCCAAGAATCATTTTACTACCAGATACATTTTGATTCTTTTCAATACTCAGGAACTACTTTTGTGCCATGGTCTTTTAAATGTACTATTAACGTAGAGTTTCTAGAACCAGGATTCATTTAATCCACTCATTTAATAATACTATTAGAGACCTCCTATTCTAGGTACTGGACATGTAACAGTAAAAAAGAGAAACCTCTGCCTACTTGAGCTAACATTTTAGTGGCTTGTAAAGGCCCTGAAACTATCCTGGTGTTAAAACAGTACTCACCAGGGACCACCACTTTTTTGATGAAATATGCATTAGTAACCATTAACCATGGAAGGAAAAGTGTTATAATCTTAGGTTTTTAAAATAATTTATTTTTCTTCATTTTTTTGATGGTCCTCATCACCGCTTTGACAATCACCTTGCTGGCATTTGAAGTGAGCAGTCCTAGAGCTGATTCCAGGTTATGCTAATTAGCTGTGAAAGCACAGGAAAGTTGCTTAACCTTTCTAACTCTCAAGAACACAAAAGTTACCTTTTAGAGTTATCATTAAATAAGATAATTTAAGTAAGATTCCCTGACAGGACTGGCACAAGTGAGACTGTTGAAAAATCTTAGTTTTTATTCTCTGACTTCACTTAGGTTATCAAAGGAGTCATAGACGCCTTAAGTATATGAGCACTCCTCTCAATGCCCTGGGACTGCTGAAGCTTTCCAGTCTGGCTGGTGGGAACAGGCACTATTCCCAGCCCCATGTGACTGCTGAGTGCTGTTCCCTTGAAGCCTTTTGGGCGGTTCTTTCCCAGGCATTGGTAGTTTCCTCGTAGGCATGCACTGGTCAATACTCAGCTGAACACTTGGGGAGTCCCTCTGCAGACCTCAGCAGTTCTCTCTTTGTGCAGTCTGCTCTTCCCTGTTCCTTTGTGCAGGTACTCTGTCCTATGGACTCTGGCTGTCTTGCTCTCCCCTGCCTTTCAGCTCCTTCTCAACACAGGGAGTCCCCTGGGCTCTGCCTTGGTTTCCCCTCCCTGCCCCGGGGCCTGGAAAGTAACCCAAGGCAGTAAGCTGTGGCATCACAGGGTGCGTCTCATTTGTTTTCCATTTCTCAGGTATTTCCAGCCTTCATCATCTGATGTGTCCAGTGTCTTGAAAACTGTTATTTCATACTGGTCCCTGGTACCCTATCTCCACCAGGAGTGGAAGTTTTGGCCCTCCAGAGACTCTGAACAGTAGATGTGGGAATTTTCTCTCTATATATATTTCTTTGTTTCTTTCTGTTTCTTTTTATATATGTTTCTTTTATTCAATATCATCTGAAATCTACTATGTATAAATACTATGATTGGTATCAGTATACTGCAGTGAACAAATAGGCTTCACAGTTTATAATCTCTTGTGAATTTAGTTAGCATAAGGCAGTCCTTGAGAAACTGAACGTGGGAAAGGTGGTATTTCTGCATGTGTGAAGCTCAAGACTGGACCCTGAAGCCTGAACCATGGTGTCACTCATCTCTGAGGGATCAGTTGATCTCTCTCAAGTCTTCATTTCCTTTTGCTAACTATAATACTAATTCTGTCTAATTTGTGAAAGGAGAAGTTCCATTCACTTAGCATCAGTTAGTCTTATTATTTTAATGATAAGCTTATTTCAAAGAATAAAGTACACAAAAACTTAAAATTGTCTGTTTCTGATTATGGTAATGATTTTAACTAAAGTGTCAGTACCAAAGAATACACACACACACACACACACACACAGATATACCCCACAGTCTCTGAATATTTTTTTTCTGAAGTAAACTTTGATGACATACAATGAAGCAGTTTATGATGTATGAAATCGTTACAATCAGGTGATTGCTTTCCTCACAAATCCTAAGATAAATATCTATAAAATGAATGTTTTCACAAATTGTGTTGGAAAAACTAGGCTATCCATCTGGCAAAGATACACTTAGCTCCAAGTTATACTTAAAAAGCCAACATACTTACCATATGTCTCAATAATTTTAAGGTAAAATCTACTTGAAACAAGATGTCTGGGACATATACACCATATCCAGTTGCCTGAAAGTTCATCTGTTAACCATTGTTCTGGCAGAGAGCATTGCTTTTGTAAAATAGAGACTAACTCCATTTTATAAAGCTAAACTTTTTTTTTCCTGTAAAAAATTGTTCAATGTTGATGTCTTAATCCCCTTAAAGTTTAAATTGTCTCCAACATATAATATTAAGAAAAAATATTCCAGGAAAAGCTCTAATTGTAATTTACTTTGTTTACACATGTAAATCACTGAACAGATGAATATATCATTCCATGCAGATAAAGCAACTTTCCTTTTGAACAGGAACTTTGCCCTGTTTGTTTACTTGGGCAATCTTTTATCAAGTAAAGCCATTTCATAATTCAATTCAGCTCTTTTGTGTACTTTGGTGAACTTATTCCAGATTCTCTACTGTGATTCAGATCCTTATAATGAAATTTGTATTGAAGTGATATTATAAAATCACAAAACCTATACCAACAAAGAGGATAAATTTATAGAGAAAGTATGTTCTAAAGCTTTGTTTTCCAAATTCTAGACTTGAATTCAATCCTATTAAATTGCCATTTTGACATAATATAAAGGTTGGATGTTTGTGTGTATATGTGGGTGATTTTATCATAATTACAAACCAGTCACCCTCTTGAACTTACTTAGCAAAAGTATATGAGCTGTTCCCTCTTGCCTTTCAGGACTACTGGGAATACAAACTGAGTAATGTATGTGAAAAAAAAAAAAGCCTTATATTGCTTGGAAAGGAAGTCTTTAGGCTATCATTATTATGGAAGGACAAAGCCTTATTTGGTGATGTCAGTGGTATGGGGGAAGGGAGCAATGACTATCAGAGTCTCTATGATCAGGACTCTTGTCTGAGAGAAGACAGTAGTCAGATTGAGTTCTTTTGCCCCTGCATGTTCTGCCAGATCTCCCTGTTCCTCTTCAGATACTCAACTAGCAAGTAGTATATAAACCTCTACAGTCATGTGGTTAAGTAAATGGAAATCAGGGTACTGGAAGTAATAATTTTTGTAAGAACCAGAATAGAGAATTTTAACAGAGGAGACTGGGGGTAAAATGAAGTTGGCATGCCAAATAAATACACTATGTGAGAATCACATATAAACAAATATAGTATATTGGTTTACTCTGTTAATAAAATGGGAATGATTTAGGGAGAAAGGTTTTTCTTTCTCTCCTCTTTCCTCTTCCCTCCCTCTCTCTTTCTTTAATAATTATTTCTCCAAAGGAAAATTTCTGAGTTGCTTTGAAGAAAGGTCCAAGCTATTTTGTGGTTTACTAGCATTTCCTTCACCATGTTGCTTTTTGAATAATTTCCCCATTAAAATGGAATGCTTTTACCTGATTAAAAAAATCTACAAATTGATCTACATATTTGAGAGACTGACCAAGTCTAATTACAATAAAAATGATGCTATAATTTCTGCATTAAGATTTTTTGTGCTTTATGCACCGTGCTTTTGCTTGGTGGGAACACATGCAATGCTTACCTTCACTGCTCTTTTTGGTGTTTCAGCCAAGATAGGTGGCAGAATTCCCTTGTAAAAACCAAACAACCTGTTGGAGAAATAAAAGATTTTCTGTGAGTAAGGAAATTAGGAAACAAGTATTTCTGACTTTGTTTGGATAAAGCAACTAATCCGAAAGCATTCCAGATTATTCAACATAGCATACCAATCATGAAGTCTTCCTTTCATTCTAAAATAAAGAAATAAATTCTGTGTCTATTAGCATTATGACATTCAGAAGATGAATACATGATACTGAGACAGGAGCCCCTTAGGTAAGTTGCTAAACATGACCATTAGTTGTACCTTAATGATGAAGCTGACCCTCCTTACTCTGAGTTTATTTTCTCAGTTGTGTGGCAGGTAGCTTCAAGCTATCTACAGTCCTGCATCCCCTCCCTTGTGGTAACCAAATGAAGTTAGGATTATACCTGAATCCATTAGAGTGTACCTTTCTGAGGCTAAGAAGGTGATGAAACTTTCAGTTTTAGCTTTACTAACACAAGGGAGCTAACAAGCTCTGTGGGTATGGTATTAGGGCTTCTAGCCCTGTCCTAAATTAGTCAAAATTTTTAAGCTGCCTTAATGGGGTGGAATATGGTCAAAGAGAGTTGGCTATAGGACTGTGTGTTGCCAACAGAAGAAATGTCAGACTCCTTTGCTGATATGCAAAATCACAAGGCATGGACCAGTTTTCTTTTCCAATGTTCATGGGCCCATGGTCACATAGTCAGATTTTTTTTTTTTAAAAAAGAGTGACATATGATTAGATTTATAGTAAGTCCTCATTTATTTCTTATTACATTTTAGAATTCAAAATTGTAAATTCCTTTGTCCTGGAATCTTCATGTATATGCTATATCTTCATTTCAAACCTTAAAATATATAAATAGAAGATAATATTATGCATTATTTTCTGAGTAATCATTTTTCCTGATGAGTCCATAAGTGACTACAGATGAGGGCAGAGCTCAACATGTCCCTAATTTAGGATATCCATCTAACATGGGGCTGCAGCTTCTCTGACTGACCCCCCAAGCTTCACTCCAACTTCCTTAAACTGGGTTCACTTCCAGCTGTGCTTCTGGGAACAAGAAGTTGAGAACCAATTCAGGTGAACCCACTGTGCCACCCAAACCAACATGGTAACCTCTTGTTCTCCCGCAATTCAATGGCTTACACAGTACCTTTCAGTGAGAGGACTAAAGTAGTTGCCTGATTTATTCAATTCATGGGCTTACACAGCCTCAGTTCACTGGCTTACAGAGCAACTTGAGGGCAAATTAACAAATATTTGGGTTTCTTACATCAGAATCCTTGTGTGTGTGTGTGTGTGTGTGTGTGTGTGTGTGTGTGTAACCAGGACACAAATATTTGTTAAGCTTATGGATCTCATAAAGAGGAAGAAAGGGATCAAAGGATTCCCAGATATGGGCTTAGTCTGCCCACCATTTTTGACTTAATGGATAGTGCTAGCATTATGAATAGGAAGTAAAGCAGATACATGATTTGAAGAGCTATAGCAATTCATGAGTTGTTCCCACCCCTTTTCCATTCCAATTTGAACTACTGATGCCTGAAATTCTCATGTCAACATGAATTTCTTCTAGAAGCTAATAACTTTTAAATACTTTTTCTCATTTAAATTTCATTATAAATTAATCACTATGTAATTTTTGGCATAAAGAGTGACTAAGCATAGATAGGTCTTCCCAAAAGATAAATGTAATTTTCTTGAACAGAAGTTCTACATCTAAAATAAAAAAGGTTATTAGTTCTGTTCTTTCTGTGTTGATCATTCCTCATCTGGAAGACTATGCCTGATTATTGGAGGAAGAAAAAAATAAAGAGAAACAAGTAAGTAAAGCTTTTAAAACAGAGTGCCCAGATCAACAGAGGAACTTGAAATCCCACACTACAGAGAACAGTTATAGGAAGAACAGTTGCTTCACTTGGAGAAGAATGATCTTAGGGAGAAATAGGTGAACGTGATGGATCTTTTGAAAGGTGTACATGAAAGAAAGATATTACACTTTTCTCTTTGTTTCCAGGTGGTAGAACTAGTGCCAACAGGTGGAAGCAACAAGAAAATACACATTTTTGGCCCAGGTGGAGCTTAACACAATGAAGTACGTCTAATAGTCAGAACTGCCTAAAGATAGAATGGGTTCTCCTAAAAAGTGGTGAGTTCCCCTTTGGTATGTGATCAAACAGTCTTGATGGCCACTTGTCATGGATACCAGTGATGGGAGGTTCACAGCAAATCCATGCATTTGACGGCCCTCAGGGCTGGTCTATTTCAGTCCTCAGATTCTGTTATTCTGAGAAAAGAATAAGAAGACATGGGCAAGCACTTCTCTGAAGAGACAGAATTTGCCACACTGTAGAGCTTTGCATCAAGTCTTGCACTGCTTCTCTGGAAGAGGACTAAAGTCTTATAACTACACAGAAGTTCTTCATTTTAAAAGTGATGGGGGAAATATTTAAAAAAAGAGGTGTGATGCAGGAGAGAAGAAGAGGCAGCTGGGAGAAGCATACGGATTTAATATGACAAAAGCTGGGAGGTCCAGAGCCCTCTGCTTTGTGTTGAGGATGCTTCATTGATGTGTCCTCCTCCTCTTCTCTTTACTCAGCTGCTTTCATGTGCAATTGCTCCCCTCCTCCCACACCACCATCCTGAGCTTCCAAACCAGGAATGAACAATTTTAACAACAAGTTCTCAAAGACCACAGGCAGTCTCTGCTGGTAAATGAAAGCTAGGACCACCTACCTCTTTGCATTGTTTTTACTGTATAGCCATGCAATAGTAGACATCTATGGAATAGTCAGGTCAATAGCACTTCCGCTGAGGGCTGGCCCATTTTAAACACATTAGTACAATATGATGCTGCTTATAGGCAGGAGTTGACTGGGTGCCTCACCCAGATGGGTCCAAATGGTATTCTACTTCTTTGCCTGAGTTAGTTTGATCCAAGCGAGACCTAGCCTAAGATTTTGGAACTCTAACAGGGCCAGTCTTGTTCTGTCAGGTTAAAACTGTAACATATAAAACTAGGATATCAATGGCAGTCATGCTTTTAATCATTTGGAGAAAGTCAATCTGCAGTGATAAAAAAGAAAGAAGCCACCATTTGGGGAGGCACAGAAGCAAGAAGAAGAAGGTCTGGTTCTGTGAGTATGGACTTGTTTCCAGAATTTCTTTAAGCCTAGTTACGTCTTGACCTTTCTTGAATATTGGTATTTACCTCTGCCTTTGATTCTATGAGATGCTCAGTAACATTTCCAGGAAATTCTCTTTTTTACTTAAATAAGTTTGAGTTGCATTCATTATTTATAATGCAGAGCCCTGGATCCAGAAAGTAAGCATCATGGTCCCTCCAGCCAAAGTGGCTGCTGTAGAACCTCCATGCCATGTCCAGTCATAGGAAGAGCTTCACTCTCAGTTAAAATTGGCCCTTGAGCCGATCAGAAGAGTCACATACAAAATGTGGGTAGGAGCATGTGGTCAAGGGCTCAGCTGATGAGCTATTCTTGATTAGATAATTATTGAAAGTTTTCCCAATGCAAAATATTATATGCAGTTTCTAAAAACCAAAAAGCAATTATGTTTTATGAAGCAGATGCATTTTTTTTTTCTGCAAAAGAACTGATGTTTATATTCACATGCACTGTCCATTCTGCCTTCATGTGGTTTTGGCTTGCTGTGCAGAGCCTACAGCTTACCAGGACCATAATCTGGGAAGTTAAGAGATTGGCGACACCCATTAACATGTGTCATCCCACTTACGTCATGAGCAGCTGAGAGCTGCTTTCAGCCTACTTGCCAGATGAATAGATTGTGGGCTTCTAAACGTTTATGTAGCAGCAAAGGCAATTCTTCTCTCTGATGTGATGGCAAAGGTACCACTCTAATCTGAAGTTTTGACTCACATTGAGCCAACTGGAAGAATCTTGGGAAGAGGCATAAGAGCTACTACAAGACCTCCCATAAAATTGTATTATGAACTACATGGCAGCTCTTATATTGTGTTTTCAAAGCTGTTACTTCTAAAAGTATTAGCTTGCATATTTATGGATTTTTGTAAATATTACTGTAAGTAAAAATAGTCAAATCTATTGAAAGCTTACTATGTAATAGCTTTCCTGTTAAGAATAAATACATGTCATTATATGTACACATAGTAATCTCAATCAACTTTCACAACAATCCTTTAAAATATTTATAATTATTTTCCTAATTTTGCTGGTAAGAACTACTGTCATGTCATTGACAAATAGGACACAGCAACCCAAATCAAGTACTCTATGTCCTTCACCACTGGGCTACACTGTATAGCTTTCTTTTTAAAATAAAACTATTTCAATAAAAGCTTTTGAAAAATTATTTATGTTGCAACAATACTTTGTCATTTCGCATTTTAGAAGGAAGCAGAAAAGGCCATTAAAATAGGTTTCTATTCCAATTTTTATTCAATTCTGTTCTAAAGTAATATGAAATACTATATAACTGATAGAACTGGTCTAAGATGAATAAGATCATTTTTGTGAAAGCTTTTGGGCTATTGATTAAACATTTTCTAGCTGTTTTAGAATGAGAAAAAAATGAGCCCTAGGATAAACTTGTCTCCCCCCAAGATAAACTTTTTTCCCTTAAGAGGCACACCAGGAGGCTGGGTCTGGTGACTCACACCTATAAACCCAGCACTTTAGTAAGCCGAGGTGAGTGGATCACTTGAGGTCAGGAGTTTGAAACCAGCCTGACTAACATAGTGAAACCCCTTCTCCTACTAAAAATACAAAAATCAGCCAGGCGTGGTGGCATATGCCTATAGTCCCAGTTACTCCAGGGGGTGGTATGAGAATTGTTTGAACTCAGAAGGCAGAGGTTGCAGTGAGCTGAGATTGCACCACCGCACTCCAGCCTGGGCAACAGAGCAAGACTCTGCCTCGAAAAAAAAAAAAAAAAAAAAAAAAAAAGAGAAAAAAACTCAAAAAAAAAAAAAAAACAAAATTAAAAAAAAAAAAAAAAATCAAGCCCAAAAAAAAAAAAAAAAAAAGTGGGAGAATGTTGGTTACTGATCCAACAGATGTGCCTTACCCCATTTGCTCCTCAGGGTATAAGTGATCCCACATCCTGTGCTTAGGGAGGACAGTACTCCTCTAGCCCATGGGATAAAGCCCTAGGATACATTGTATGGCTTTTTTTTTTTTTTAAACGAAACTATTTTAAGTAGAATTGTTCAAGCCCATCACAGTGGGCTCATTCCTTTGCTAGTGAGAGGATTAGGCATGAGCATATGTCTGAAACCTAGGCCAGGAGACAAGAGGAGATGGTGGGCTGGAAGGTGTGGATTTCCAGTCTAAGGCAAAGATGCCCATAGGAAGAAAAGTCCTGTCTTCTTTGCTAGGTGTTTCCTAGCTGTGTGAGATGCCTGTGCACTGCAGCCATGTGAGACACCATTGCTCCCAAGCTAAGGATGGCCAAGGAGAAAGATGCAAGGGACCTGGACCTCAGTGACATTGTTGGGCTTCTGAAGTAACCAATGCTGGCATCCTACCTCCAGATTTCTGGTTATGTAAAATTAAAAATAAACCTTTACTATTTGAGCTGCTTTTAATGATGTCTTCTGTTAACCTGCTGCTAAAAATATGCTGACAGAAATAACCTTTAGCACATCCATTTCTGAACAAAAACTCTGAAATTAAAATCCTTGAAATCATAATTATCTTAAAGATAATTGTTAAATATTAAGCAATGCATTTATAAGGAAGCTGTGAGAACTATTCTTAAAAAATGTTTTCAGATTATTTCACACATTAAAACCCCATCCCATTAGTCTGTGAAAGAATCTCTTTGGAGAAGCTAGCAGACTAAAGTCACATAGCAGATACAAGGAGGGGGTACCAGAACTCCAAAACCACTAGATTGTGATGGTTTATAGACTAATGAGAGGTGTTGTTCACAAGCCTAAGTAGATACACAGTGCTACAATATTGGATCACATTTGTTTTTAATTGTATTACTTATGTACATCTGTAAAATGAAGATCAAAAACTACATCACACGTGTTCTTCTCAAAGACAGCTCACACATAGCTTATTTGAAATACAGATTTCTGCCAAACCCTATAAAATAATTTTATCCCTCACTCCATCCCCCATGCCCCCATCTTAAAAGTGTGAAGCTATCTAACATATGGGTGGCTACAAGGTCACAGAGCAACCAATGAAAAGATGCTGACTGCATGGAAGCAAGGAAATGTGAAATTTCCTGTGAGTTCCAGCTTGTGTCCAGTCTCTGTGGTTCATGTACAGCAAGTCAAACCCTCAAAGATGTCTTCTTGCTGTCTCTCATTAGTAGGGTCCAGTTTTAGATTGCCCTGTTTTCAAGTATAAATTTTAGATACCCATAGAGACCAGACAGCCAGAAAGAGCCTTAATTAAACATTGTGTACCTGACAACATCTTTAGTCCATTTGAATGATTGAAAAAAAAGTTCCTTGCTTTAAGTTAGCTACTGAAATCTGAAGACTTCACAGTAAATAGTGGGTAGGCAGGGGAGGGCTTAGCATTCTCAAAATTTGACTCAGGTAAAGAAACTAAAAAGGAGTGGAAAAAATCACATGTCCTGTCTACCCCTCCTTTTTCCCCTCTGAGTCACCTCATTGTTGGTTTTGCTGGTATTTTTCTAATTTAGTATGTAGAAAATGTTTGTTTGGGAATCATTTGTACCACAGAGTTGAACTGCTCTTTCAAGCAGGCTGGGAATTTTCCTAAGTTACTAGCATATCAGGTTTTTGGTGTTAGGAGCAACAACATGGAATATTTTCTTCTTTGTAGTTCCCAATGAGAAACGAAAACAGTATAGCTGCTTCACAACTGACTTTTAGGAAGAGTCAAACCCTGTTTTCTATCAGAAAGGTTACCATAAAACTAAACTGATACATTAATGAGAAAATGAGTATAAAGAAAACTGTGAACAAGACATTTTTTCCTCCGAAGAGAGGAAAAGATCAATGTGTAAATCTGCTGCTCATGGAAGCTGAAGCTTTCCCTGGTTGTCAGGGGTGAAGTGTTTTAGGATCCAAACTGCCAATATTCATAACCAAAGTCCAGCAACCATCAAGCTGGAAAAGCCAGGATAGAGATGCACATTATCTGAGCCTGAAAATGTCAATTACAGAAATGACTTCCAAGTTGAAAAGCCATTTTCCAAGCCACCTGCAATACACACACACAACATGAGAAGGATGCTTTCACCTGGATCCCACTTCTTTGCCAAAAACCTGGCATTCAGTAAGCGTCCAGAGCAGCAATAATACTCACCGGTGACGCATGAAATAGGAGTGACAGGGAAAGTGACACCAGATCCCCAGTTGGGGAAATTGGAAAGCTTTAACATGTCTGTATACCTAACAGAGCACAATTACTACATTTTATTTTGTTTCAACAGCCAGAGCCCAAATGAACATCACCATTCAGTTCTGTTCTGGGCAATGATCCAATCTCATCTTTGTTACAGTTGACTTTGAAGCCTTGCAGTCAATCATATCTTCACAATTTGTTCTTCTTTCAGGCTTCAGGCATCCTCCTGATTTCTATTTCTTGTATGGAAGCCTTGAGTCATCTGTTCTGGCAACATGATCAACCTAAATCAGTAATTTTCTCCAAATTATACAGAAATACAGATTTTGCTAGTTTGTTATTTTCTTCCTCTTTCTTTCTTTCACATAATTTTTCCTTTAAGGATCTCCTAATACAAAGCTGATTGAAGCCATACAATATTTTCTTTCTTCTTTTGCTGTCATATCCAAGTTTTTTACCCACATGCTATGGCTCTGTAATTAAAGCAATGAGGGCCACACTCAGCCCTGGGTTATGAGTGCACAGCTTCCATTCCAGAGCAGAATTCTGGTCCTGACACTATACCTTTGGGGCATTATTCTGACATCATTTGTACTCTACAAGTGACAGCAGTTCACAGAATCCAAATGAAAGAGTGGGGTTTCATGGCTCTGTGATTTGAACTATGTAGAATCTATAATCTCAAATTCACAAAATTGCATGCATCTTAGGGCCATTTTCATCAAGGCAAAAGAGGGAGGGAAAACCACATATCTTTTAGAGGAGAGGAAAAGCAGTTCAAAAGAGAGTAAGTGACACAGATTCTTCCTGTAAAAGCCACAAATAAATTTCAAGGAAGTGCACATAAACTTTAGCTAACATTCTAACAATAAACTAACAAAAGTTTTCCCTACTCAACTCCTATCAGGTCTTCAGGCACAGATAATATAGTTTCCATTATTCATTACTGTGAATGAATTCGATTAAGTTTCTGCATATGATCTTTGGATTGATTTGTTACTCCAAACCACACTATTTTCATTATATGCTGTATGGAGGAATTCTTAACGTTTTCCTGAACATGTATTTCAAATTGTATTTTTAATATGATTTTACCACAACAATGATTTTTTTTGGGTGCAACTGACATAAACTACAACTTTTGAGTTTCTGAAATGCAAAAAAAATTAGTGTAGCTGTCAGTATCATTTAAGAGGTAAGTCTATGGCTCCATTCCCTAGAAAGTTGGCAGGGTGCTCAAAGCACTAAACATGTTGCTCAGTTCAGCCCAAGAAAGGCATTAGCATGATATGAGAACCAGAACCCTGATGGAAAACACTAAGGAAAGAAAAAGTGAAAAAGATATTTGAGAAGCAACCAAAGGGGTAAATAGTATTGGTAAAATGTGGGTGTTCATTGCCCTATTAACCTATAAGTGAAAAGATTTATTTACAATGGACTATATGGCAAGTGCATTAATTTTCAGTGACAGAGGATCACGTTGCTCATAAAGATGAACACATTTCCATTAGGAAATAATAATCACTGAAGGGCAGTTTTTCACTTAGGTGAATGGTACTTATGAAGAAAAAGACTCCAAGAAAAACAAAACAAAACAAAAAAAACCTCTATTTCTTGGACTCAGACTGAAAACCAGGAAAGACAACCCAATCAAGGAGTAAAAAAGTCCTTCACCAGAACATACCTCAAAATAATAAAAGGCATTCATATATGACACACCCGTAGTCAACAGCAGACTGAATGGGGAAAAGCTAAAAGCATTCCCCCTAAGAACAAGACAAGGATGCCCACCTTCACCAATCCTATTCAATGTTGTACTGGGTGTCCTAGCTAGAGCAATCGAGAAAGAAATAAAAGGCACCAAAATTG
>NW_016107384.1:3570296-3637598 GCF_001604975.1 Cebus imitator
ATGCCCAGCTAATTTTTTGTATTTTTAGTAGCGACGGGGTTTCACCATGTTGACCAGGATGGTCTGGATCTCTTGACCTCGTGATCCACCTGCCTCCCAAAGTGCTGGGATTACAGGCTTGAGCCACTGCGCCTGGCCCAATAATGTGATTTTATATCTAGAAACCCAAAAAAGACTTCTAGTTTTGATAAATGGTTTCAGGATACAAAATCAACATACAAAAATCAGTAGCATTTCTATATGGCAATAATAATCAGGCAGACAACCAAATCAAGAACTAAATCTCATTTAAAAGAACTACATAAAATATCTAGGAATATATTTAAACAAGTAGGTGAAAAATTGTACAAGGAGAATTTGCACTTCTATAAGGAGAACTGCAAAACATCGAAGAAAGAATCATAAATGACACAAACAAATGGGAAAAAATCCCATGCTCATCTACTGGAATAATCAATATATATACATATTTTTAAAAACTTTTTTATTATTATACTTTAAGTTCTGGGATACACGTGCAGAATGTGCAGGTTTGTTACATAGCTATGCCTGTGCCATGGTGGTTTGGTGCACCCATCAACCAGTCATCTACATTAGGTATTTCTCATAATGCTATCCTGCCCCTAGCCAGCACCCCCGACAGGCCCCAGTGTGTGATGTTCCCCTCCCTGTGTCCATGTGTTCTCATTGTTTCATTCCCACTTATGAGTGAGAATATGCGGTGTTTGATTTTCTGTTCCTGTGTTAGTTTGCTGAGAATGATGTTTTCCAGCTTTATCCACATCCCTGCAAAGGACATAAATGCATCATCTTTTATGACTAAATAGTATTCCATGGTGTATACCTGCCACATTTTCTTTATCCAGTCTATCACTGATGGGCATTTGGGTTGGATCCAAGTCTTTACTATCATGAACAGTGCTGTAATAAATATACGTGTGCATGTGTCTTTATAGTAGAATGATTTTTAATCCTTTGGGTATATACCCAGTAATGGAATTGCTGGTTCAAATGGTATTTCTAGTTCTAGATCCTTGAGGAATTGCCACACTGTCTTCCACAATGGTTGAAATAATTTACACTCCCACCAACAGTGTAAAAGCTTTCCTATTTCTACACATCCTCTCCAGCATGAGTTGTTTCCTGACTTTTTAATGATCACCACCCTAACTGGCATGAGATGGTATCTCATTGTGGTTTTGGATTTGCATTTTGATGATGAGCTTTTTTTCATATGTTTCTTGGCCACATAAATGTCTTCTTTTGGGTATTGTCTGTTCACATCCTTTGCCCACTTTTTGATGGGTTGTGTTTTTTTTTTTTTCTTGTAAATTTGTTTAAGTTTTTTGTAGATTCCGGATATTAGCCCTTTGTCAGAAGCAAAAATTTTCTCCCATTCTGTAGGTTGCCTCTTCACTCTGATGATAGTTTCTTTTGCTGTGCAGAAGCTCTTTAGTTCAATTTGATCCCATTTGTCAATTTTGGCTTTTGTTGCCATTGCTTTTGGTGTTTTACTCATGAAGTCTTTGCCCATGCCTATGTCCTGAATGGTATTGTCTAGGTTTTCTTCTAAGGTTTTTAAGGTTTTAGGTCTTACACTTAAATCTTTAATCCATCATGAGTTAATTTTTGTATGAGGTGTATAAAAGGGGTCCAGTTTCAGTTTTCTGCATATGGGTAGACAGTTTTCCCAATGCCATTTATTAAATAGGGAATTCTTTCCCCATTTCTTGTTTTTGTTAGGTTTGTCAAAGATCAGATGGTTGTAGATGTGTGGCGCCATTTCTGAGGCCTCTATTCTGTTCCATTGGTCTATATATCTGTTTTGGTACTAGTACCATGCTGCTTTGGTTACTGTAGCCTTGTAGTATAGTTTGAAGTCAGGCAGTGTGATGCCTCCAGCTTTTTTCTTTTTGCTTAGGATTGTCTTGGCTATACTGACCCATTTTTGGTTTCATATGAAATTTGAAGTAGTATTTTCTAATTCTGTGAAGAAAGTCAATGGTAGCTTGATGGGGATAGCATTGAATCTATAAATTACTTCTGCCATTATGGCTATTTTCACAATACTGATTCTTCCAGTCTATAAGCATGAAATATTTTTCAATTTGTTTGCATCTTCTCTTATTTCCTTGAGAAGTGGTTTGTAGTTCTCCTTGAAGAGGTCCTTCACATCCCTTGTAAGTTGTATTCCTAGGTATTTTATTCTCTTTGTAGCAATTGTGAATGGGAGTTCACTCATGATTTGGCTCTCTGTCTACTATTGGTGTATAGGAATGCTTGTAATTTTTGCACATTGATTTTGTATCCTGAGACTTTGTTGAAGTTGCATATCAGCTTAAGGAGATTTTGGGCTGAGATGATGGGGTTTTCTAAATATACAGTTATGTCATCTGCAAAGAGAGTCAATTTGACTTCCTCTCTTCCTATTTGAATACCCTTTATTTCTTTCTCTTGCCTGATTGCCCTGGCCAGAACTTCCAATACTATATTGAATAGGAGTGGTGAGAGAGGGCATCCTTTACTTGTGCTGGTTTTCAAAGGGAATGCTTCCAGTTTTTGCCCAGCCAGTATGATATTTTCTGTGTATTTATCATAAATAGCTCTTATTATTTTGAGATATATTCCATCAATAACTAGTTTAATGAGAGTTTTTTTAGCATGAAGGGTGTTAAATTTTATTAAAGACCTTTTCTGCATTTATTGAGATAATCATGTGTTTTATGTCATTGGTTCTGTTTATGTTATGTATTACTTTTATTGATTTGTGTATATTGAAACAGCTTTGCATCCCAGGGACGAAGCCAACTTGATTGTGGTGTATAAGCTTTTTGATGTGCTAATGGATTCAGTTTGCCAGTATTTTATTAAGACTTTTTGCACTGATGTTCATCAGGAATACTGGCCTGAAATTTTCTTTTTTAGTTGCGTCTCTGCCAAGTTTTGGTATCAGGATGATGCTGACCGCATAAAATGAGTTAAGGAGGAGTCCCTTTTTTTCTATTGTTTAGAATAGTTTCAGAAGTAATGGTACCAGCTTCTCTTTGTACCTCTGGTAGAATTTGGCTGTGAATCCATCTGGTCCTGGGCTATTTTTTGGTTGGTAGGCTATTAATTGCTGCCTCAATTTCAGACATTGTTATTGGTTTATTCAGGGATTTGACTTCTTCCTGGTTTAGTCTTGGGAGGGTGTAAGTGTCCTGAAATTTATCCATTTCTTCTAGATTTTCCAGTTTATTTGCATAGAGATGTTTACAGTATTCTCTGATGGTAGTTTGTATTTCTGTGAGATCAGTGGTGGTATTCCCTTTATCACTTTTTATGGTGTCTATTTGATTCTTCTTTCTTTTCTAGTAGTCTGTTTTGTTAATCTTTTCAAAAAACTAGCTCCTGAATTCATTGATTTTCTGAAGGGTTTTCCCGGTTTCTGTCTCCTTCAGTTCTGCTTTGATCTTAGTTATTTCTTGTCTTCTGGTAGCTTTTGAATTTGTTTGCTCTTACTTCTCTAGTTCTTTCAATTGTGATGTTGGGGTGTCAATTATAGATCTTTTCTGCTTACTCCTATGGACATTTAGTGCTATAAATTTCCCTCTAAACACTGCTTTAGCTGTGTCCCAGAGATTCTGGTACATTGTGTCTTTGTTCTCATTGGTTTCAAAGAATGTATTTATTTCTGCCTTAATTTCATTATCTACACAGTAGTCATTCAGGAGCAGGTTGTTCAGTTTCCATGTAGTTGTGTGGGTTTGAGTGAGTTTCTTAATCTTGCATTCTAATTTGATTGCACTGTGGTCTGAGAGACTGTTATGATTTCCATTCTTTTGCATTTGCTGAGGAATGTTTTACTTACAATTATGTGGTGAATTTTAGAATAAGTGTGATGTGGTGCTGTGAAGAATGTATATTCTGTGGATTTGGAGTAGAGAGTTCTGTAGATGTTTATTAGGTCTTCTTAGTCCACAGCTGAGTTCAAGTCCTGAATATCCTTGCTAATATTCTGTCTTGTTGATCCGTCTAATATTGACAGTGGGGTGTTAAAGTCTCCCACTATTATTGTGTGGGAGTCTAAGTCTCTTTGTAGGTCTCTGAAGACTTGCTTTACGAATCTGGGTGATCCTGTATTAAGTACACATATATTTAGGATAGTTAGCTCTTCTTGTTTCATTGATCCCTTTACCATTATGTAATGCCCTTCTTTGTCTTTTTAAAACTCTATTTAAAGACTGTTTAAAGTCTGTTTTATCACAGAGTAGGATTGCAATCCCTGTTTTTTTCTGCCTTCCATTTTCTTGATAAATCTTCCTCCATCCCTTTATTTTTAGCCTATATGTGTCTTTGCACGTGAGATGGGTCTCCTGAATACAGTACACTGATGGGTCTTGACTCTTTATCCAATTTTGTGTCTTTTAATTGAGGCATTTAGCCCATTTACATTTGAGGTTAATATTGTTATGTGTGAATTGGATCCTGTCATTATGATGCTAGCTGGTTATTTTGCCTGTTAGTTGATACAGTTACTTCGCAGCGTCGATGGTTTTTACAAAGATGGTTTTTCCTCATTTTATGGATTTATTTACCTTTGGTCTTTGATGTTGGTGACCTTCAAATGGGGTTTTTGAAGGTCAACACCCTTATTGTTGATGTTGATGTGGTTCCTTTCTGTTTGTTAGTTTTCCTTCTAACAGGCCCTTCTGCTGCAGGTCTGCTGGAGTTTGCCAGAGGTCCACTCCACACCCTGTTTACCTGTGCATCACTAGTGGAGGCTGCAGAACAGCAAAGATTGCTGCCTGTTCCTTTCTCTGGAAGCTTCATCCCAGAAGGGCACCTGCTAGATGCCAGTGGGAGCTCTCCTGTATGAGGTGTCTGTTGACCCCTGTTGGGAGGTGTTTCCCAGTCAGGAGGCATGGGGGTCAGGGACCCACTTGAGGAGGTAGTCTGTCCTTTAGTAGAGCTCAAGCGCTGTGCTGGGAGATCTGCTGCTCTCTTTAGAGCTGGCAGGCAGGAATGTTAAAGTCTGCTGAAGCTGTGACCACAGCTGCCCTGTTCCCCAGGTGCTCTGTCCAGGGAGATGGGAGTTTTATTTACAAGCCCCTGACTGGGGCTGCTGCCTTTCTTTCAGAGATGCCCTGGCCAGAAAGGAGGAATCTAGAGAGGCAGTCTGACTACAGTGGCTTTGCAGCCGCTGTGATGGGTTCTGCCCAGTTTCAACTTCCCAGCAGCTTTGTTTACACTGTGAGGGGAAAGCTGCCCACTCAAGCCTCAGCTATGGCAGATAACCCTCCCCATACCAAGCTCAAGCATTCCAGGTCAACTTTAGAGTGCTCTGCTGGCAGCAAGAATTTCAAGCCCGTGGATCTTAGCTTGCTGGGCTCTCTGGGGGTGGGATGCACTGAACCAGACCACTTGGCTCCCTGGCTTCAGCCCCTTTTCCAGGTGAGTGAATGGGTATGTCTCACTGGAGTTCCAGGAGCCACTGGAGTATGAAAAAAAACTCCTGCAGCTAGCTTGGTGTCTGCCCAAATGGCCACCCAGTTTGCGCCTGAAACCCAGGGCCCTGGTGGTGTAGGCACCTGAGAGAATCTCCTGGTCTGCAGGCTGCAAAGACCATTAGAAAAGCATAGTATCTTGGCTGGAGGGCACTGTTCCTAATGGCACAGTCCCTCACAGCTTCCCTTGGCTGAGGAGGGAGTTCCCTGACCCTTTGTGCTTTCCAGGTGAGAGGACGCCCCACTATGCTTCTGCTTGCTCTCTGTTGGCTGCACCCACTGTCTAACCAGTCCCAATGAGATAAACCAGGTACCTCAGTTGGAAGTGCAGAACTCACTTACCTTCTGCGTTGATCTTGCTGGAACTGCAGACCGGAGCTGTTCCTATTCAGCCATCTTGCCAGCCCCCACCTCAATATTGTTAAAATGACTATACTGCCCAAAGAAATCTACAGATTCAATGCAATTTCTACCAAATTATCAATATAATTCTTCATATAATTAGAAAAACAATCTCCAAATTCATATGGAACCAAAAAAGAGCCTAAATAGCCAAAGCAATCCTAAGCAAAAGGAATAAAACTTGAGGTATTAAATCATCTGACTTCAGATTACACTAGACGGTTATAATAACCAAAACAGCACGGCACTAGTACAAAAACAGATTCATAGATCAATGGAACAGACAAGAGAACCTGGAAATAAAGCCATATACCTGCAACCAACTGATCTTTGACAAAGTTGACAAAAATATATGTTGGGGAAAGGATATGCTATTGAATAAATAGTGCTGGGAAAATTGAAGATCCATTTGCAGAGGAATGAAACTGGACTCCTATCTCCTACCATATACAAAAATCAATTAAAAATGGATTACAGACTTAAATATAAGACCGAAACTATAAAAATACTAGAAAAACAACCTAGGAGAAACTCTTCTAAACATTGGCCTAGGCAAAAAATTTATGACTAAGTCTTCAAGAGGAAATGCAACAAAAACAAAATAGACAAATGGGACTTAATTAAACTAAAAAGTTTCTGCACAGCAAAAGAAATAATCATCAAGGTAAACAGACAATCTACAGAATAAGAGAAAATAATAGCAAACAATGCATATGACCAACGGCTAATAACCAGAATCCATGAGGAGCTCAAACAGCTCAACAAGAAAAAAACATATAACCTTATTAAAAAGTAGGCAAAGAGCATGAACAGGCATTTTTCAAAAGAAGACATATACATGGCCATCAAACATATGAAAACATGTTCAACATCACTAATCATCAGAAAAATGCAAATTAAAAGCACAATAAGATATCATCACATGACGCTAGTCAGAATGGCCATATTAAAAAGTCAAAAACAACAGATGCTGATGGAGATGCAGAGAAAAGAGAATGCGTATACACTGCTGGTGGAAATGTAAAATATTACAACCTCTATGAAAAACAGTATGGAGATTTCACAGAACTAAAAATAGAACTACCATTCAATCCATTAATTCCACTACTGGGTATCTGCCCAAAGGAAAATAAAGCATAATATAAAAAAGATACCTGCACTCATCTGTTTATTGCAACGCTATTCCCAATAGCAAAGTAATGGAACCAACCTAAGTGTCCATCAACAGATGACTGAATAAAATAATGTGGTACGCCATGGAATATTATTCAGCCATAACAAAGAATGAAATCATGTCTTTGCAGCAACATGGATGGAACTGGATACCATTATCCTGAACAGAAAGTCAAAAAACTACGTGTTCTTTCTTATAAGTGGGAGCTAAACAATGGGTACACATGGGCATACAGAGTGGAATAACAGATTTTGGAGACTCCAAAACTGGAAGGATCGGAGAGGGGTGAGGAAAAAAAATACCACCTAATGGGTATAATGTACATTTAGTTGGGTGATAGGTACACTAAAAGCCTGGACTTTACCAGTATGCAGTATATTCATGTAACCTTAGGACACTATTTTTTATCACCCAGATAACATTATATTAAATGCATATATGCACATACACACACTTATACATATACCTCTATATGTATACATCAACATATATATATATAAATTCATATACACAGACATGACTCAGTATCTATATTAACAATCTGAATGATTTGTACATTTTTCACTGAATTGAATATGTATTATTCACATGATTACCATATTTAATCCAGGTTATAAACTGCTTAATGGCCATTCCTGCTTTTAATCACCACTCTCTGGCAGTTAGCATTAATTTGATGTTATTTGTCAGTAAAGGCAATATGAGTGTGGGCTCTGGAGTCACCCTCTTTGGCCTTAAATTTTGGCTCAACCACATGTTAGCTGTTTACCCAGCATGGAAAACTCTTGTACAAAAAGTGAGCAAATTAATTCCACTGCATTACTGGTGGAATAAGGATGGAGTCTATGCCAGTTCTCTATATGAGTGTTTATGGAAATGAATTAGTACATTGTTGTAAGTTGCCTGATTTAATAGCCTGACCCAGCTACAGGACTATACATGACTGCAGCTGGGGCAGAAAGCCTCAGAATTCAGAGATGTCCTCCACAAATGGAACCTTAACTAAGTATGTGACCCAGTGCCTTAGGAATTCACACCCCGTTGTGGAATTCTGCTGCAACCAATTCATACATGTTTGAAGCCAAAGATTCCGTGCACTAAGTGCACTGAGCAGACTGTTCCCCAAGTATAAGTCACATTTGGAAGTGTATTCACTATGGCCATCAGTTATTAAAGTACATTCCAAAATTAATTTCTTGAGGTGCCCCCTAGTGGTAGCAGAGTTAAAAGCAGCTCATCAATGGTCCCAACCCTGCCAAATAACTAAGCTTTCCATCTGGGCATTTTGTAGGTTGCAATTTACATTCTGATTTAGTGGCCTTTCAATTCACTAGATTAGGTTCCAAAGGAAAAGCACTGTGATCCTTTAGATTTCTACAGGAATTCAGAATAGTGAGGGAGGGATACGTTAGAAAAAAAAATAGCCATTGTGCACAATGCTTTACAATTATTATCCCATTCAATTTTTTACGTGACATAGACACTATTTTCTCAATGAAGTTAAGCAACTTTCCTAGTAGTGAAACAGCTAGTAAGTGATAGAGTTAGGATAAGAACAAAGGTCTACTTGACTCCAAAACCTCAGCTCTTGAACACCGTATGACTTCCATGTTCTTAAGGAGTCACAGTCAAGTCCACCGGGAAATTCCATTCTACCTCCTGGCTTTAACACTTCTTCCCTGACTATGCCTCCAATGTTGGTTGAAGTCCTCCACCTCAAGCTCTGTGTGGTTTCTGGATGGAGCTAAAATGCTGGCTTTTGAGGAATAGCTGAGTCAAGGTTTGTAGTCTCTTTTGTCATTCAGTCCTCCGCATTAGTTTTTAAAAATGCCCCCGAGTCCTTATTTAACTGACTAAAACACAAGTTAAATGAACAGTCACTGAGCTTTCTGGATTTACTGAGTCAATGCCTATATGTACTTTATAAACTTTTGCATATGTACGAGTCTTTCAGATCATTTTGAAAAATTATTTCCTTCATACTGCATTATTATCAAGGAATAAATAAGAGTTAGCTATTTCCCTACCTAATTCCTTCAGTCAATGTCTTACAAGTTGGATAAACTAAGCAGGATTCAAAACACTTGAAAAACAATGCAGAAGACAACCCTAGGGCTAAGTTTGTGGACCTCATCTGTTTCCCTGGTGATTCCATCGGATTCCATGACTTTGGTTATCCATCAGATGCTGTTAACTGTCATACATCTCCAGTTCCTCTAGTCACCATCTCCATGAGGATGTCTAACAGGCATTTCATAATTAGCATGTTCAAAACAAACTCCAGATTCTCCCTCCACAGACTTGCTTCACCCACAATATTCTCCAGATTGGTGTTACATCAAGCTTAGTCTAAAGCTGCTTTTTTACATATTTAAAGTTCAGCTTGAAGGTTTCTCTGTCCATCATGAACTATAACCTAAATGGAAGTGTAAACAGACTGCAGCCTACTCTTGTGCCAGTCACCGAGTTTTGGCTAATCCAATGTGGCCAACTGTTCAAACTGTGTTCAAATAAGGCAAATGCCAAACTATAACCAATCTGGCTGTTTCTGTACCTCTTCTGTTTTCTGAATGTCACTTTCCTTTTTCTGTCCATAAATATTCTTCCACTATGTGGCTGTGCTAGTCTCTGAGCCTACTTTGGCTCAGAAGGCTGCCTGATTCGTAATAGTTCTTTATCCAATTAAACGCTTCTAAGTTTAATTTGGCTAAAGTTTTTGTTGTTGTTGTTTTGTTTTTTAATATTAGTGAATGGCAACTCTATCTTTCCAGTTACTTAGGCCAGAATCTTTGAAATCATGCTTGAGTTCTTTCTATACTTCATCTCTACTATCCTAGTGCAAGCCCGGATCATATCTTACTCTAAACATTGCAATAGTCTCCCAACTGGTTTGCCTACAGTCTCTTCTCCAAGCAGTGCCAGAATGGTCCTATTAAGTGGTCGTATTAAAATAAAAAGTGGATCATGTCACTCCTCTGTGCCTAATTTCCTAATGCCTTCTCAGAGCAAATCCAAAGTCTCCTCAAAGAGCCCAGGCACCCTGCTTCCCTTCTGCATTCTACCTTCCTATTCATCACCTCCTGCTCTGGCCTTGGATCCTTCTCCATCCCCACTGGGCTTCTTCCTGTTCCCTGGCCCAGGAGCACCATCACTTCAGCGCCTTTACACATGTGCACCTTGCTTGGCATCCTCACCCCACAGAGCCCAGGGCTCACTGTTCACCTCCTTCACATCTTTGTACAAACATTAACTTCTCATTACCTCCCCTTTATTCTATTTAACATTGTAGCACACCCATCTGGGTCCTATCTATCCCCTCTGCCTACTTTATTTTTCTTCATAGAATGGATCCCTTAGAACATGCTTTATCATTTACTTCCTTATTTTATTTACTGTTGTTCCCACTAAGATGTCAGCTCCTTGAGGGTACAGCAGGGATTTCTGTCTGTTTTATTTACTGATGTCTTCCTAGGACCAAATATAGGACCTGACATATATATAAGAGGCGCTCAGTAAATATTTGTTGACTGGAAGGATAAATGAGTTATATTCCCACTGACGCAGTATGTTGGTGTTGTGAACAGAAAATTGTATCTGGCATTTTGAACTATTCTAAGATCACTCTCTTTCACATTCCTATCAAATGTCATTTTTTTTTTTCTGGTTTCTAACCAAAATGGCTAACGATAAGGAAAGTTTTGGGCATTTGATCTAGTGAAGAGCTGTAGACTTCAAGAAATGGCCACTGAGAAAGCCAAGACTTCATATGAATTCTTATCCTCCATCAGCTACCAAGCTATGGTAATGAAGGCATTTTTACTCACTCAATCCATGTCATCCCTTCTCCATGCAGGCAGAACCTAATCCTAGTGTTCACACCTTTTAGGCAATGTGCTCAGGAAATCACCAGGACTTACATGACTGGTTTAGTCACCTGGTCTTATTCTCTTGGTGGTAATCATATGAAACATAAGCAGATGACTTACTTTTTAGTCTAAGTTGAGTGGGCTTTTGAGATGTTTATTTTCTTTCTGAAAATATGAATTCTTGGGCCTATCTCCAGAGATTCTGATTTGGTAGGTCTGAGGAAAGTTTCGAAAATGTGTATTTTAACACCATCCCTAACTTCACATTGAAAAATTAAAAAACAACAACAATAGAAAAACAAAAACAAACACCCTATCAGGATAATGAAGTAAGGCTGCTCTTACCCAGATGTCCTATCTATTAGGAAGCAGAACAAAGGACTCAGTACCTTTGCCAGGCAGTTTCCCAGGAATTTCATGAGATCATCTCTCGCTTTCTATTTGAGGGTCCTCACTCTTTTTGAGCCAAAGACTGCTGATTGTGGGAGTGCTCCATGCCTCTGCTCTGGTCATCTCTGGTCTCTGAGACCAGGGAGCTACAGATATTCCCATCTGCCATGATCACTGACTACTAAGTCATACCCCTCAAAGATCGGCTGGCTAGAGGGGCTTTGTTCCTCTGAGGGCTATGTCTTGGCTTCCTCTACTGTTTACTTAGGAACGATGCTAAGATATGCCAAAACCAGATTATTGTCTTGCCTAAATCTTCTCATAAGAGATTAATATTTCATTCCACCTCTTGTCTATCAAGACTAGCAGAAATCTGGGTTGGCATAAAGCATGTTTTCACTGTTTAAACACTAGAACAACATTTAAATGAGGCTACTTCTCTCTCATTCTGCTAACAGTCATGCACTTTGCAGAACAGGTACAACAGGAAGTAGCCCCTGCTGTAAAGCAAGCAGGACCACACCTACGGCTGTTTGAGCTGAAGAATGTAGGAAAATGCTTTCCTTATGCTTTATGAAATGAGTCAACAAAGAAGCCAAGCTTCTCTGGTGTTCTGCAGGTGATTTTAGAGAAGCAACACTGCATGGGGAGTCTGGCTCCAGATTTAGCTTCTAAATTGATTACTAACAATTTTTTTTGAAGAAAAAGGACCTGAGACTTACGTACTAATCTTGGTGTTTACACTTCCCACCAAAGCCACTGACTGTCTGGGGCTCTTTTTCCCCCAAGCACTTCCACAACCCTCAGATATAATCTATACTTTTCATTACTGTTTTCAGGACCATGCACTTATTTATCAGCAAGTATTTCACCAGCCTGGTACTAATTATCAATTGTACTTCTAATTTGGTCATTGAAATAGCAAACGTACTTCAGTTTTGTCAATTATCAAGTCCAGAAGTTAGTGAGACCCAGAAACAGTATTTTATCAATGTGGATAGTTTGTCCATGAGGTAGAAGAATATTCTTCTCTCATTTTTCAAGAAATACTGATTGATGGAAAGGCAAACTTTACTTACTGCCTCAGGCAAATAATTGAGCACCTAAAGATTTGGAATCTATATTTGGAATGTGCATTTTTCTCTCCAGTAAATTGATTTGTGCATTCATCTCACAAATAATTGAGTATCTGATATAGGCCAGGCATGCATCTCTGAGCTAAGGATAGAGCAGTGAACAAGTCAGATCCACTTCTCATGCACACAGAGTCTACATCCTGCTGGGGAGCCAGGCAAAGAACAGGCAGCAAACACATGAATGAAATGATGCCAGGTCAACATGGCTCATCATGAGGGAAATGCAAATCAAAACCACAGTGAGATACCATTTTACTACTTTTAGGACAGTTATTACAAAAAAAATAAAGACATCCTAGAAAATAACAAGTGTTGGAAAAGATGTGAAGAAATTGGAACCCTTATGCATTTCTATTGGGAATGTAAAATGGTGCAGCTGCCATGGAAACAATATGGAGAATCTTCAAAAAATTAAACATAGATTTACTATCTGATCCAGCAATTCTACTTCTGAGTATATACCCACAAGAAGTAAAAGCAAAGACTTGAACAAATATTTGTACACCCATGCTCATAAAAGCATTATTCACAATAGCCAAAAGGTGAAAACAACCCAAATATTCATTGATGTCTGAATAGATAAAGCAAATGTGGTATATATATATACAATGGAATATATGCAGCCTTAAAAAGAGGTTCTGACACATGCTATAACATGAGGATATTATGCTACACGGAATAAGACAGACACAAAAAGACAAGTATTGTTTTGACATGGTTTGGCTGTGTCTTCACCCAAATCTCATCTTGAATTGTAGTTCCCATAATCCCCACATGTTGCGGGAGGGACCTGGTGGGTGGTAATTGAATCATGGGAGCAGTCGCCCTCATGCTGTTCTTGTGATAGTAAGTTCTCATGAAATCTGATCATTTTATAAGAGGCTTCTCCCACCTTTGCTTGCATTTCTCCTTCCGGTCACCATGTGAAGAAGGACGTGTTTGCTTCTCTTTCCACCAGGATTGTAAGTTTCCTGAGGCCTCCCTAGACATGCTGAAGTGTGAGTCAATAAATTACCCAGTCTCAGGTATGTTTTTAGCAGTGTGAGCACAAACTAATAAACATATGATGCCCTTTCTATGAGGTACCTAGAATAGTCAAACTCACGGAGATAGAAAGTGGAATGGTGGTTGCCAGTGGCTGGAGGAGAGAGCTTTAATGGGTTCAGAGTTTCAGTTGGAGAAAATGAAAAAGTTCTGGAGGTGAATGGTGGTGATGGTTGCACAACCATGTGAATTACTGAATGCCACTGAAGTGTACACTTGAAATAGTTAAAATGGCAAATTTTATGTTATGTATATTATGACATAATAAAAAATACCAGAAAGTAAAAAGATATAAGAAAAATAAAACAGGAAGGTAACGGGTTGCTCTCAGGAATGGAAGGAGGCTACTAATTCCAATTAGGCTCCTAGAAAAGGACCCACTGAGAAGATACTGGCTGAGCTAGGAAGACTTGTGTTTGGAAGAGGTAAAATCTGTCAAAAGGGGAGAGGAAATTTAAAAATGGAGAGCTTGGGGAACAAATCACTACACCTTAAAAGAATCCCGGCCATCAGTTCATAAGCTTGAGCTTTGTTTTTCATGCGAAGAGGATAGAGAAACCATGATTTCAAAGGCAGTTTCTTGGGATGTTCTAAAATTTAATTGAAAAAAATATTTCATGTTCTCTAGATTCATTCCTCTCCCTAAAGGGAATTTAATGCATAGTAGTTGCATACTGTAAAGACATTGATGATTTAAAACTAAATCATTTGATAAGATCTACCAGAAGCAAAGCCAATATTAAATATAGAATTTCAGAACCATAGCATTTCTGGGCTAGAAATGGCCCTTCACAGTTCTTTAGTCCTCTTTTCTGAAGCCTGATTTCTCTCTACAATGTACTCACCAAGTTGTCACCTGACTTCTAATGAGGCACCTCTAGATGTCAGGATCTCAGAACATTCGGGTTTCCATCCAAGGTTGAGATGGCTCTCTCTCTCAGTGGAAAGAGAGGGAGGGAGGGAGGGAGGGACAGAGAGAGAAAGAGAGAGAGAGAGAGAGAGAGCGAGGGAGGGAGGGAGGGAGGAGGGGGGCTTTGATTCTAGATCCATTTTCTGGAAACTTTTACCTCATTCTACTCATCAGGCTAATGTTATATATCAATTTGATTAGGCTACAGGGTGCCCAGATAGTTGGTCAAACATTACTCTGAGTGTTTCTGTGAGGATGTTTTTGGGTGAGAGTAACATTTAAGTCAAGAGATGGAGTAAAGCAGATAGCCCTCCATAATGTGGGTGGGTCTCATCCAATCAGCTGAAGGCCCAAGTAGAACAAAGGGCTGACCTTTCCTAAAGTAAGAGAATATTCTCCAGCCTGAGGCCTTTGAACTGGGATATCAGCTCTTCCAGCTCTATAGCAGCTTCTAGCCTTCAGACTGCAAACCCACCACTCTTCCACTTCCTTAAGGCTATGTATAATAGAAAAAATAAGATAGGTGGGTGAGGGAAGGGAAGGGAAATAAGATTCAATGAGAGTTGCTTAACATACATAATTTGATTTCATCTTTATTTACAGATGTGGAAACAAAGATTGTTGGAACCTAAGTAGCTCATCCACATAGTTAAGAAGTAATTGAAATGGAATGGAAGCCCACTTCTCTGATCCTGAAGCCTGTGGTCTGTCCCCTGTACCATATCACACAGCATACACACTGTGGGCACTTGAAAGAATTTCCAAAATAATATAAGGTGATGGCATGAACATACAAAAGACAGTGCCCCAAAGAGTAAAACAAGAGATAAAAGTATAATACAAGGACAAGTTACATTTAATAGGAAAGATATTATTAACTTATCTGCTTATACTTTGTCTTCCTACAGAATTCAGTAATTTTCATAGTAATGCATTTTTTACTGCCAGTATCAAAATGGATGGCAAAGAAGGAATAATTACATTTTTTTCAGGAGAGCTAAGGGATGAGACAAATTGAACTGAAAAACTCAATACACAGTTAAAAATCATCTTTATAGTTTGAGTTATGATGAAAACTGTAAATGCTCAAAAAATAGTAGAGGAAAATAAAAATTTAAAATTAAAATCACGTAAATAATCTACAACTCTAAAATAAAGAGGAAAAGAAAATGAAATAAAGAATTCCATTTAGTTTGGACCCTTGACAAACCATGGTCCAAAACCACACCCCCATTTATATTAAATAATAATGAATGAGGACAAGCTGCTATCCAACAACACTTGAGAATAAAGTCTGACTTCAGTTTTTATCCAGCTATAGGAATGGAGGTCCCCTATTCACTGAAGAAGCAATAGCGTGATATCAGGGAAGAATTCAGTCATCACTCACAATGTAAAACCAACACTGTAGTGAGAAAGCGGATATTTTGCACATAGAGCATTTCCATGAACCATACATGTATGCACACAGGCACCTGTATGTGCACACACATATACACACTCACATGCAAGATAACTTTTTTTCCCTTCATCTCTGTCAGTGCCCTGTGGTGGTGGTCATTGATCTCTATGTGACTCAAACTCCCATGGGCTGTGGCAATGCATCTGTGCTATGGGTCCACAGCATGTTCCTGGTGAAGGCCTCAGAGCTCCTCCCCTCCCTCTGGAGGCCAAGTGGAGTCCATGTAACAGGCCTGGCATCTCTACCAGGATGGCAAATGAGAGCCTGGGTCTCGGCACATAAAGTGAGTTTTCTGCAGGGCTGAGCCAAGTGCTTCCAACCATCCAGCCATATGTTTTTCTATATGGTCCTGGCAGCTATGGCTTAGGATAGAGCCAGAACTTGGCTTGATTTCTACACTGAAAAGCTTGATAGAATCCTGGGGTGGTGCCATCCCATAATAAAAGAGGTGGCCCCTCAGATGGGCATACCGTTCTCATTTGCCTTGGGAGTCTCTCCAAAGGGAAAAGGAGCTTGAGTAAAAGTGGGTGTGTCCATGTGATCCATGCCAGGGCCTGGGTGGAGAAGGGAAGGGGGGGCAGATAAGAGAAGGTGGTTGGAGAAGAAAAGTTCTGAGTGATTGGAAGCTGGTGCCAGTTGGAGCTGAAAGACGATGTTCGACCGCCTCCCTCTGCACATGTGTGGCCACCAGGGGATTGCCTGGCTATGTACGTGGCTTCACATCTGTCAGCTAAATCAAAGATGCATAATTGAAGATGCAAAGCGAGAAGCATGACGTGCTTCACAAGGCTCCCCAGAGTTTTTGGATCTGTAATCCAGTGAGGAGATTTTAATGAGATCTGAGCCGAGTGTTCTCATCTGTGGGAGAAGGTCTCACTCCAGCTGTGCTTAAGGATGCGGAAAACACTTTTTTGAAAAATCTGGGCGGTCTTTCTTGATTGGTCACTGCCTGCCCATTTCCCTTGGCACCCTTTGAACTTCCTCCCAAAGAAATGCTTCTTTTTGAAGGTTGGGCAATATCTGAGCATGAGGTGTTAGGACAAATGAGTCAAATAAAACCAATAACCTGGCATAGTTTCTTAGAACCAAATTTAAACATTTCCAAATGTTTAATCACAAAAGCAATACATATTCAAGATAAATATTCAAATGATACACAAGGAAGGAAAGTGTGAAATAAAAGTGTAAACAGGACTTTTTGCTCACATTCTGACAGCACTATTTCCCAAACATTCTGTGTTATAGAAATACTTTCTTGATTCCAATCCTCATAGACCAATATTTGTGTAAAATACGTTAAAATTAATTACTGAGTTGGGCATGGTAGCTCATGCCTGTAATCCCAGCACTTTGGAAGACTGAGGAGCCCAGGGGTTCGAGACCAGCCTGGGCAACATGGCAAAACCCCGTCTCTACCAAAAAATACAAAAATTACCGAGGTGTAGTGGCGTGTGCCTGTAGCCCCAGTTACTCCAGAGGCTGAGGGGGGAGAATTGTTTGAGCCTGGGACGCAGAGATTGCAGTGAGCCAATATTGTACCACTGCTCTCCAGCCTGAGTGACAGAGTGAAATCCTGTCTCAAAATAATAATAATAATAATAATAATTATTAAAATAATTACAAAAAAGCACCCAAAGACATATAAAGCACAGACTTGTTAGAAACAATGTAAAGTTCAACAGATCACACACTTGGATGCTATGGTAATATTAAATTGCTTTAACATTTCTAAACACTCTCAATTTCTGTGCTTATTGTTAATCATACTGTGACCACTCATTTTCTTCCAGAAATTAAAAAAAAATCTATATGTATCAAATATATGGACACATGGTTTTTATAAACATAAGAATCATATTACACAGGTTAGTCCATAACTTGCCTTTTGTACCTAATTGATATTTTTCTTATTGACCCTTAAAGATCCATTTCATTCCTTTTTATAGCTGTCTTATAGTTCATTGTATGAAGGTACTACAATATTTTTAAACTAGTCTAAGTATTTATGGACATGCAGCTGGTTTCTAGATTCTGCTTACATTCAAAATTTAATGGCATGACCTCCAGAAATGGACTGGTGTTCATTCTATTTACCTTTTGATGCTGAAATCACCACTAGCACTTGCTAGAATTTCTTCCTTGTGAACAAAAGCAAAATGTTTTGCAGCCCAAAGTTTCCTTTCCTTCAAACCAGCTTATTGAGCACTGTGAGTCACATTAGTGCTAAAATGACCAGAAGAAACATTTGTCACCACACATAGCATAAGGCACACCCTTCTCCGGAGGTGAGGGCAGGGTGCCCACTGCAAGAGCATGGAGATTAATTTTTCAAGGGGAGCCTCTGAGTTTTCCTTTAGGTAGCAGACAAGTGAATATGCAGCAATGAATGCAGACTGGCTCAGGGGCCCCAGAGAGCTGAAAGCACACTGCAACCATTCAGCCAATGGTAAACTGTTACCCTGGTGGCTCAGCTCTCACCAACAGAGCCTGCATGAAGAGGAGGTCAGCCATGGTGACTAACCTCAGCTTAGTGCCCAATTCTTTTTTTTCAGTGTTTTCCAGAAGTGAACTAGGGCTCTACAAGATCTCCTGAACGAGTTTTCATGTTACTGCTAGGGCTTTAAGTGGCCAATTGTGGGAGCAGTTAGCTTTGTGTGTGTGAACCACTTCCAAGCGGGCAGGTCTAGTCAAGATGAACCTGAGAGTTTGGCCCCAGCAGTCTCCCTCTGGGCCCAGGGCATGACCCAGGAGAGGGGCGTAGTGTTTCTGAGGTTTATATTTCAGATGTCTCCAACAATGCAACCAATTAGTCAAGTCTCCGGGCATGTTTGGAGATACTGGAAATGATTTTGTGTTGAAGGCAAAACTGCTCAAGCAGAAAGATGAGTTTTCTTTTCTATGTTGGGTTAGCCAGATCAGAAAATAATAAAAAAAAAGGAGGTTTTAGGTTTGTACCATGAAATTTGTCAACTTGGTTTTGGTTAACTCAGATGAGAGGAAACAGCAATAATTCCCCTTTGCATTTTCAGTTGAGAAATGATCTCAGACACCCCAAAGGCTGATAGGGACCTGAAAGCCTCTTGTGTGAGAACTAGATGCATCCTGAGAGCCAGGGAGGGAACCGACTTCTTTGGTTCTACTGAAACTTCAAGCAGAAACTCCTGAAGCGAGTAGCCTGGAGCAGAGACATCCAGGTGAATAATAAAGCGTGAGTTAGATCGAGAAAGGATGTATTTCAGCAAGGGCTGATTGAGCTTTGCTTCTGGAACGTGCATTATCTATGTCAAAGGAGGCTCCAGAGGGTTTGAGCAACAACCCAGAGACACATGGGCATTTTCGTTATTCAGCTCATGTTCATTCTGGGCTCTTAGTTGAAACCCTGAGACCCGGGTATTGCCTAGACTGGGAGAGAACTCAGGCTCAACATTTCATCAGTGACCTGGCAGCCCCTAATGCACAAGTCTTGTAGGATTTTTTTTTTTTTAACCCTGCAAAGAGCCCTTTGAGTGCAAACCTGCCCCAGCAGGCCTGCCTTACACATCTTCAGAAATGTTTTCTTTTCCTTCTGAATATGCTCATTTAAGTGGGCACCCTTTCCGCTCTCAGTGTCTTTTGTGTGAAAGTAAGGTTGCCATCTAAATATAGGAAAAGCAATCTTGAAATGTGTATCTTCCTTCCTTCTGAAAAAACCAGAAGACCTTTTCTCTGTAAATCTTATTTCCATTTCATAGTTCTTACAAGGGACATTTTGTTGTGCTGACATAGAAATGCTTGTTCTTGTCTTCAAATTCCTGATTTTACAAACTATTCACCAGAAATGCTCGAAATGTTTTGTGTTGCTGAGACAAACCTTGGTTACAAGCGAGCTCTTCTTGGCTGAGACGATCTCATTTATGTCTTGCAGAGGAGAAAACCAAGTCCCCAAAGGGGAAAAGCCAGGATCACAAAATAATTCAGTTAATACCGACAGAAAAAGGTCACCTGTTTCCTCCTTACACGGTAAAGCTCTCGTCTCCAGTGCATAGTGACTTAAGGAGTTATAAAAGTAAATTGCTAAGTCCGTCCCTGGGCACATGTTTTCTTATGTCATCTTCATAATTGAATCAGTGGACATCCTTCCCATGCATGCTTTCTCTCCGGGTGAGACAAGAATTTAGCTGTTCACTGGCAGTCGCTGAGGACTTCGCTCCTGGGATGTGGCCAGGAGATGTACGTGGACACTACAGTTCCAGGGGCAGCAGGAGCTGCCTCCTTTGTGATGCAGCCTTCAAGATGCTAGTTTGTTCTGCATCATCACAGACCATGGCAAGGCCAACCCTAATTACATTTCACAAGGCAAAACTAAATAATGAGCTGTGACATTATTACCATATTGATTTATCAAGCTAGGCAGAAGGAAGGAAGGAAGGAAGGAAGGAAGGAAGGAAGGAAGGAAGGAAGGAAGGAAGGAAGGAAGGAAGGAAGGAAGGCAGCCTTCGTGATGAAAAACTCTGGAGAAGAGAGACAGGAATTTTTTTATTGAATTGTCTTAGGTAGGCAAGGAGAAGCTTGGTCCCTACTGACCAAGGCCTCTCATATTGAGTGTGAGAGAAAAATTAAACACCAGATTTAGTGCCATTCCCTGCATGTCACCGGAAAGGTCCTGCCAGCTCCATACTGGCACATCCTGAGTTTGTCTACACACACAGATTTTTCTGTTCTGAAGTGAATGGCTTAGTCAGAAATATAGGAGAGCAAAATGCTACTGCACACATATTGTAATTTTGAACATTTTTTCACCTCCTTCCAACTCCTTCACTGATGTCTGTATTTATTGATGATATGGAATGCCAGTGTGTGTGTTTAAGGGGAACCCCCAGAAGAGGGCTTTAGCTTCCTCCCAAATAACACATTAAGGGTGGAGAGGAAAAGGGAAGGTAAGAGGTAGGGAGAAAAGATGATCACAAGAAAAGAGAAAGGGGGAAAAAAAAAGAAAGAGAAAGAAAGGATAAAAGTATAAAGTCGTTTTTGCCTCATTATTAATTTTCATTCTTGCCAAAGTTGCTTGGCAGATTCTTAGAGGCTGCTGAGCCTGCTCCTTGAAAACCAACTAGATGTCTCGACCAGGATTAAAAGCATCCCTTTAATTACAGCAACAGAGATGTTCCTCTTCCCTTTCATCTTGGGCCTCTGAGGAGCTCAGCTCCTGCCCCTTCTCTCCTGAAAGGTTATCCATGCCATATTACCATTCAGTTTGTGCATCCAAACAGAAGCCTTGGAGCATTTTCTCCTGGCTTAGGTTGGCACGGCCAGCCTGTGGGGTGTGACTCTACTACTCTCCCTGTCCGTCTTTTGTTCTCCTCTTGAGCACTTATCAGATTAGTGGCCTGCTCTGTGCCAGATGTGTCCTTCACGAGAGCATTCACTTCAGGCCACTTCCTTGAAGGGGCTGCACCTGTGCTCCTCTCTCTCAGAAGATGTGAACCAGGAAAATATTTTCTCCTCTCTCTCTATAGAGTTGGCTTACTTTAAAGCTGACTTGATTGAGTTGCAGAGACTGCTATAGAGCATTTCAAAACAATTTGTAACAATTACTGAAAGTCAGTTAATCTGCACAAATTTCCACAGAGGATCATAAACTACATTTTGTTGATAAAGTAACCAGTAATCTTAACTGAAGCCAGCTTAAGAGCTCAGTTTGTAAATTATTACACTGGTCTCCTGACCTCAGGATATATTTGCATATTAGTAAGTTAAGAATTAACATGGGATAGATCTGTAGTGATACAGAATGATATATAAATATATGGACTATTACAGTGTTTAGAAAAATTTGATCAAATTATCAAATCAACTATAAAGATATGCATATTGATGCACAATAGATTGGCTAATTTTGAGGATACTAGGAGCTAGTTATTCATCTTGTATAGATAATATCTGGGTTTAATTTTAGTTTTGTTCTTTCCTTTTTTCCTTCCTGCTGTCAGATTTCTGCTTATATTAATGCTGAAAAATGGGGATTAGACAAGAGAGAAGAAAACGTATAGCTCAAATCTATTCACTTTTATCATGTCAAAATCCTTCAAAATGAAGGTAGCCACAAGGGATTCTAGGTAGGTTTCAATCATAGGAGTTATATTTGCATATGTGAGCAGGTACCGTGCAGGGATAAACATAGCGAAGGCAACACCACCAATACTAGTCAGACCTCTTACAGAAATGAGGTGCTAATATAGAATGTATCTGTCACTTATTCAGAAAATTGTAATAATGATCATATAACTAACAATTCATATTGGGTGCTTATTATCAGGCACTGGGTTAGTTGTTTTATATATATTTTCTCATTGAATTCTCATGATAATCCCAAGGTAGAGTTTCCAAATTCTGTTTTTTCACATGAGGATATTGGGCTCAGGAACAGTGCCCGGCAGAGGGGAGAGGCAGCTCCAGGTCATAGTATTGCCTACCACTGAGATTCCTTTCCTGGCCCAGCCCCCTGTGGAAACTCGTTCTGGGAAAGGCAGCCATGAGATTTGCCTGAAGTCACACAGAGAGCAAGAATTTGAAACTAAGTGTGTGACAGCACAATCACGGGGTATTTAAAAGGTTCATACTTCCCTGAATATTGCATATTAATCTGTGTTTGAAAATATGAACTATCATCAATTCCAGTATAATGTGGCTATCAAGCATTTAAATCCGGAACTGAATCCTAGTTCAATTCTTACTTCTGCTACTTAGTAGCTGTGTCGTCTTGGGGACACGAATCTCTCTAAGTTTAGTGTCTTCATCTGTAAAATGGGATGGTATGTTATGCCCAACTCCTTGAGTTGGTACAAGGATTCACTGAGGAAATGTGTGTAAAGAGCTCATACCTGTGCCTGATGCCAAGCAAGCCCTCAGTAAATGTTAGTATTGGCCTATCTCTCTAGCACAAAGCGGAGTTTAAGAATATGTCATTATCTTGAATTAATCCAACATACTTATTCAGACAATTTAGCAAAAGTAAACCTATTACCGAAAAATAAATAAGCATTTTGAGCAGACTTCCAAAACTAGTTGAGAGGCCAGGAGGGTCTATGTCCCTTCTCTTTAAATCTGGATGGGTTCTGTGATTTCCTTGACCAATAGAATATGGGAGAAGTGATGCTGGGCCAATTACTTGGCCCAGGCCTTATGCAACTAGAAGCTTCCAGCTCCTATATTTTGAAATGCTTGTTCTTAGTGTCCTGAATTGCTCAGAAGTCTGACTAATCTGAGGCTGCCATGCTCTACGGAGCCCAGGCTGCATGAAGAAGCCCTGGAGAATGAGACTTCACATGGAGAGAATGATATGCCAAGGATACTGCAGTACCAGATACACAAGTAAAGATACCACGTTGGAAGTGATCATTTAGCTCCAGCTGCCCCAGTTGACTATGGAGCAGAGGGGAAGCACCCAGCCAAGCCTTTCCCGAATTCCTAACCCTCAAAAGGGTAAACAAAATAACATGGTTGCTTTAAGCCCCAGTGTTTTGGGGTAGTTTGTTACACAGCAGAGGATGACTGGAAACAGAGGTCCAAAGGAAAAGTCCAAGTACTGATGATTTAGTAGATGGGTGTCAGAGAGAGAAGCCAACGTTGTATATCGTGGCTTATTGCTGTGCTTCCAGTCTGCCGTGGCCTGGGAAAACTCAGATTATACTAGAAAAGATGAAAAGTTAAAAACAGGAAGAAGGTTCCACACTGTACTGTCTTGATGTTCCTCTGTGTGTCCTTTTCCTCTGCTACCCTCAACATGTATGTTTCAAAGGATCTGTCCTTGGACTTTCTCTTCTCTCCCTTGGATATTATTTACTCTCTTCACCTTCTGGCCCCTCCATACAGATAGCAATACATTCAGGCCTAAGCCTCTAGTTTCAAAATTTACCTTGAGTATAGGTTCCCACCTATCTGGACTGCCCATTGATACCTCTTGGAACCTGAAACCAAAAAACTCTCTTCCAACACAGAGCCATTTTTCCCACCCATCTTTTGAACTTCTAGGAATGGTCATCAGCCTTGGAGCCTTTTGAGTTGCCAAGTCATTCCCTTCTGAAATACCTTTTTAACACACCTCTCCCATTTCTCTAGTTCTTGCCTAGACTCCTGCAGTAGACTATATAGTTGATTTCTCCACCTTGTTCTCTCTCTCCCAACTATGATCTAAACCAGTGTTTTTCTTATTGTGGTTGCAACCCATCAGTGGGTTATGAAAATCAACTAAAAAATGAAACAAATGGATTAGAATAAGACAGAATACAAAGTGTTCACATTTTATATCTGGGGAAAATATTACTTTGTACAATTTCATTTCAATTAAAAATATATGTTTTAAATATGTTGGTACTAGGTTGCAATGGTAAATGTAGTTCTTACTGTGGGCTGTGATCACAGAAAGGTGGAAAACCACTGATCAGAAGTGCACAATGCCGTCGGACTGATGCTACTACAGTATAATCCTTGTCAGCTTTCTCTCCTGCTCAAGTGCCTTTGATGACTATCCACTGCCAACCAAAGGAAGTGGCCACTCCCGTGCTGGGTCCTACAATCTTATTGACTTGATCCTAATCCCCTTTTCCAATTTATCTCCTAAATTTATCTCCTTTTGTTCACAAGTTGCAACCCAGAGTGGTTTGCTGGCTGTTCTTTGAACATGCCCCATGCTTTCTGGCCTCTGGGTCTTTGTTTAAGCTGTTCCCTTTGCTCTGGTTTCTCCATGTATCGACTCTCATTTCAGTACCCAAGAGGGAGTGTGGTATGGTGGAAAGGGTCAGGCCTTAGGATTGCCCCAACTAGAAATTGACTCCAAGTTCTGCCACTTACTTTCTGGACAGATTATATAATCTAAAGACTGAATTTTCTTATTTCTATGAAGGGGACATTAGGATTGGCATGAGGATTACATGAGATAATTTGCATAATGCATTCAGTACAATATGTGGCAGCCAGTAGTATCTTATTCGGCCTCTACTGTGGTCAGTGTCTCCAATATACCTAATATTGTATGATATAATAACATCTATTTTCATGACCATATAACACCATTATATTGCTATAAGCACAAACAATTATGACATAATATCAGGCTGTGGAAAACACTAAAATATTATTGTTATTTTTTTTTTGAGACAGAGTTTCACTCATGTTACCCAGGCTGGAGTGCAATGGCGCGATCTCGGCTCACCGCAACCTCCGCCTCCTGGGTTCAGGCAATTCTCCTGCCTCAGCCTCCTGAGTAGCTGGGATTACAGGCACGCACCACCATGCCCAGCTAATTTTTTGTATTTTTAGTAGAGACGGGGTTTCACCATGTTGACCAGGATGGTCTCGATCTCTTGACCTCGTGATCCACCCGCCTCGGCCTCCCAAAGTGCTGGGATTACAGGCTTGAGCCACCGCGCTATTTTTTTTTTTTTGTCTTACTACAAGCTTTCTAACTTTATTCTACTATATATCCAATGATTCTTATGCTTGTTAACCTTTTAGCAGACTTAAAACTCCTAGATCAGCAAAATTTTTAAAGCTATCTGGTACCTCTCTCAGTACTTAGTAAAATGGCTTTCATATAAGAAGTACTCAAAAAAATTAAATGGAATTGAAAGCAGAAATGCTACCACACTGTATACTAGCCAGAGAAAGCAGTTCTACATCTGTGAGTCCTGCATAAATCTATGAAAGTGAATCCCGACTATTTATTCTGATTTTGTTTTGAACTCACTGGATGGCTGCATGTGTACCATGTAAGGTCTCTGCACCATGAGTATCTCCTCTTAGACTGGAAAATAAACTCTGGCATTACTATTTGCCTTGGAGGGAAGCTGGGAGGATCAAGTCTATAAATTCTGTGTGGTACTTTCGGAAAGCCAGCGTAAAAGTAGAAAGCAAGAATCTGAAACTAGTTATTTTAGGGAGAAGGGAACCATCAAATCTTGAAAAGTTGGAGTGAGTCAAATATACCAAAGATCAAATGTGTAAATCCCAGGCCTGCACTTACTCACTTCTTGTAGTGAATGCTCTTTTCCTCCCAATCCATTATGCTAATACATATGCCACATTTTATGAGGCCAAGGTGAAAATGAATCAGGCTCTATTGTAACTAAGCCTGTTTAGCTGACACATGACACCCAAATGGATTTCTGGCCCAGCAATTCAGGCCCCTGGTATCTGCTGGGAGGTGATGAATAATGAAGTAATCACAAAGGATTGTCTCACCAGCAAGGAGGTGGCAAAACAGGCTTTGGATTTGAAGTTTTAACCCTTTTTGACTGGACATCTGGCCCTGCAAATACCGCTGTGATTAGGCTGTTGTAATCCTGACCCACGTCTGGGCCAACTCCTGTGGCACTGTTTCATTGAATTTTGCAGCACAGAAAAACATGTCACTGCCTGCAGCTCTGTACTTTAAAAATCTTCAGCATTCCAATTGGCTCTTCACATTTCTGTGGCCCTGGAATCACCCACTGGCAATACCTCTTGCTTACTGGCTTCAGTTCACTTGGGCTTTATATTGTAAGTAGCAGAGGAGAGGCCCAGGCAGAGGCCTAACTTGTTGACCAAGAGAGGGTGGAAGAAGGGAGCCAGGTGCAGTTTGAGAACCAGAAAGCTAGAGAGGCACCTAATATCAGTTTCAGTGTCAAAACAAACAAGGTGAGAAGCAATTGTGCCACTTTCTATTAGCCTTAAAACAAAAAAGAGAAAACCTGAATTAGTAAGCTGACAATGACTTGAGTTTGATTACTAATTTAATTATTAAAAATTTTATTAAAGTGATTTCAATGAAACTTTTTAATAATAGCACTCATGCTCTCTATTATTCTGCCCCCACAGTTGCCTCTGCTGGCACACACAAGCTTTCTAATTGCAGCTGCAGCATCCCTACTACGTCTGTAATCCCTCAGGCTGGGGCAATAAGCCACAAATTGCTTTCAGCTGACTGAAAGTTGCTTTTACACAGACCTGGTTCCAAATCTCTCCAGCTTCTGTGACATTAGGCAGGTTACTTAACTGAATAAAACCTTAGCTTCCATGTCTGCAAAGTAAGATGGCAATATAATATAGAGTTGTTTTAAAGAGAAAATGAGTTAATGCATGGACAAAGCTAGCACAAGACCTGGTTAAGTACCTGATAAAGGATAGCTACTGGCTGGGTGCTGTGGCTCAGGCCTGTAATTTCAGCACTTTGGAAGGCTAGGCAGATGGATTGCTTGAAGCCAGGAGTTCAAGATCAGCTTGGGCAACAAAGTGAGACCCCCATCTCTAACAAAAAAAAAAAAAAAAAGAGGTATAGCTACTGTAACAATTACTTCAAGGTAATTAAAAACTCATGTGCCAGACTGTCTTTATTCTATACTGCCTTCACAGTATGTGATGTTGCCCGATGCAATGCCACCTAGTATTGCTGCAGCTGTGGATAAGAGAGACATTGGTGACCTGGCATTACTAAAGTGTCAAGGGACAGCACAGTCTATTTGGAAGTGTGATCGTGGGGCCCCTCTTCAGATAATGCATTCAAGTTTATTTGTCATAGTTTTCCAGCTCGGTGCTTTTGAACATTTCTATCCTATTTCCAACAATGACAATTTTTTTTCTCCCTCTGGGAATTGTCAGGGCAGGCATGTTCTCCCTCTCCCTTCAATAATCTCACGAATGGAAGAACTTGTTCTTGAAAGAGATTTCAATAGCTCTTCAAGTATTGTTTTAAAAACTATAAATTTTGAAGGGTTGTTCAGAATTTAGAAAATTTTTATGTGTCACCATTGGAAAAGGATTTTAAAATACTAGTGATTACAAAACAAATCTAAATTCCTAAAAATCCCTAAAGTCCTAACGAGAATCCACTCTCTTCATAGTATTTTTTCCATATCATACAAATGCTTAACAAGGATGGCAATTTATCTTCACATGGTCCATGTTTACATTTTTCTCCTCCCAAGGGTATATTAGGATTTTTAACTTTCCTTTTCTGCTTAAAATTCTTTTTAAAATATGTAGACCCATATTTTTCCTACAAAAATAGAATTCATGACAAGAAAACTGAAGATATCTCTTAGAATATGAAACATCAAATGTCACTGAAATTCTTAAATTGTAATGTCATTTCTATTTTTATACTTCTTTAATTAAGATTTCTTATTCTTACGCCTCTTTGGAAACTGCCATTATTTTCTACCATAGTTAGTGTTGCATCCTCACAGGACCTATCATGGATCCTGGCACGATCCACATTTCCCATCAAGTCAGAGACTTTGGTGTCTTTGAAAGCTGCAGCCACATATCTTTAGTGAGCCATCTAGAATCCATCCTCCCCCAATCAATGGGCTCCAGGCCAGATCAAGTTTGAAACCTGAAGAATACCCCTGCTCTCACTATTCACAATAGCAAAGACATGGAATCAACCTAAGTGTCCATCAATGGTGGACTGGATAAAGAAAATGTGGTACATATACACCATGGAATATTACACAGCCATAAAAAAGAACAAAATTATGTCCTTTGCAGCAACATGGTTGCAGCTGGGGGCCATTATCCTAAGTGAATTAACACAGGAAGAGAAAACCAAATACCACATGTTCTTACTTATAAGTGGGAGCTAAACATTAGTACTCGTGGACATAAAGATGGCAACAATAGACACTGGGGACTTCCAGAGGTGGAAGAGATGAAGGGAGGCAAGGACTGAAAATCTTTTGGGTAATATGCTCACTACCTGGGTGACAGGATCATTTGTATCCCAAACTTCAGTATCACACAATATGCACATGTAACAAACCTGCACATGTACCTCCTGAACCTAAAATAAAAGTTGAAATTATAAAAGAAAAAAAAAGAATAGTCCCGCTTAGTTTATGTCTATTTCAGAAAGCATTATACTATATATACACAGCATTTGTTGTTGATTATTTGTGATTTCTGGTGATTTCTATAAAATGTTAGACATCAGGCTCTTGGTGAGGCATATAATCCCCTATTATAACTGTTTCTATGAGGAAATCAGACTTGACTTACGCCTTTCTTACTTAGGTTACCTTTACTGGGAGTGTAGGAAGACTTGGAGACTGCCTGGATTTCATTTTGCCATATATAATTATGTTATGTGTATAATCAGTCTTAAAAACTTGTTGGCCATATTCTATTACTCTTATAGTCTTCTTGACTTTCTACATATCTATTTTATTTAGACGTTGTTTAACTTACACTCTGATGTCCACCTTATGCTTACATGTAATGCTAGTGTACTTCTTCTCCTCCTTATCACGGAAGTGTAAATATAAAGGCCCTTCTTGGGAATCAGATCTAAGATGCTGCATTCTGACTCCACAATACAGTAACTGTTATGTCAACATCCCACTGTGATAAACAAGAGGGGAAGATGCAGTTTTTCAAGAATAATCTCTTGTTAGATCAACTTTGGTTATCTGACAGCCCATCTGGTGTTTGGCCTACCTGTATACTTCAATCTTTAATATGCTTTTAAGGAATTATTGCCTAATATTTCCCTTAATTTTTAAACCTCAGTATTCTTCAAGTACTGTATGAGTCTTACAAAAACAGAAACACTACAACTTAAAAAAAAAAAAAGAAAAAATACAAAATAAATCACTGATTTAATCTCATTTTTGGAAATGTCGTTTTTGGATGACAGCCAAGAATAGATTTTTTTTTTTTTGGTGGCACTTATGAATGCAAAGTACAACTCTTTCCATTGCTATCAGAACAAAGATCACTTACTTTGAATGGCTCACGATATGTAAACACAGCTGGTCCAATAGCTTGAGTGGCAATGAAACACAGTGCCACAGAAGAGATGGGATGGGTTCATGGGTGATGCAAGGGCTCAGATGTTCTCGTGCAAAAAGTCCAGAGGCCAGTTTGTCTTCTCCTGACTGTGAGGACAAACTTGAACTCTCTAGAGAAGAGTTTCTCCCTTGCTAAACTATATAGTTTTAGAACTATATATAGTTCATTAGATTTCCCAGACAAGCAAAATTTCAAAACATTTGGGGGACCTACAGAAAGTTGCCAGCTTTTAATCTTGTCGAGCAAGAAACATAAAAAACAAAACCACTATCTCCATCATTTTATTAAAAAGGACATTTTAACATAAAGAATTCATAAGGAATAGCCCTTTAAATTGAATACATCTGAGATTTACGAAAAAAAAACTCCATCTTTTCATTTTGTCCTGTATTAAAGAACACTTTGTTACACAGACTCTGGTGTCTGGGCTCATGGGCCTCGTCCGTGTCTGGTAAGTGCTGATGACTGAAGAGGAGCAGAGGTCTAAGCTTGCAAGCAGCATAAGGTGGGGCATGCTGATTTCCTTGGGGCCAACCAACAGGAAATTCTGCCAAAACCTAAGATTTCACATTCTTAGAATGTGCCACTTCACAGCCACAGCTGGGCCACAGAGCACTGCTTCCAGGCCATATGGACTCTGTCAGGAGCAAGTCTTGCCCCAAGAGAAAAGGGAGAGCTCTTATAGCCTGGTGCTCAGCAGCCATATTTCAAATGTAGCAGAAGCAAAATAAGGGAAAAATTTAAATTTAAAATCTCATTCAGACATTCCAGAGTACATGTTTGTAAATCCTTGATATCTGCAAGGGCTAAATCCTGAGACATAAAAAAAAAATCTCCAAATCTATGAATATGGAGATATTTGCAAAGGCTTCTGGCTTTTTCCAAGAATGATTTCATTTGAAACACAGGGATTTCCAAAGTCTGTATCTTCTCACACCAAGCCAATTTTTTTGAAAGATTTATTCATGTTTTATCTTTCATAGGATGACTACGTTTCTTTTTCATAGAAATCAAAATTTTAATCACCCTAAGAATTAGTGCTTATGTGAGGAGTAGAGAACAACAAAAAAAATCTGATTGGAGAGGGATGCTGGGTGGCTGACTAGGGTAACACACTAGCTCCTCAATCACTCCCCAACACTAGCTTCAAAGTACATATGATTCAAATTTGAACCTCAGCAAAACTGCCAATTAACACATCACAAACCTTCATGGTCGATTGCAAATATTCAAAACCTAGAGTGTTAAATCTGTGAATACCAAGGGTCTCCTGCATAGTTCTCTGGCAGTTCAGTGTTACATAATTTGGGGTGAGAAACCTAGGTTGCTGTTGGAAATGGTAACAATCAATAACTACATCTTCCTTTGTTGTAATTCTAAGCACAGTAAAATAAAAGCATAATATATTTTTAAAAGCAAACATACCAACTGCCTTTATAAATTGCCTTGTTTTCACTATGAACTGGCAAGGTGATAAATGGATACTATGAATTAAGAAATTGGGAGATTGCTGAACACTGTTCAGAAGAAAAAGATGGCCAAAGTTCTCTTTTTTGCTGCAGTACTATGCTAAAGAAAAAATATCTCACATTTACCAGCATTCTTGAGGATTTCATGTTCTTTCAAAGTAAACTTAAAATACTTTGCCTGGTTGCATGCACGATGACAGATTTTGAGAAGGAAAAAAATCAGCTACCAGCCACTGGGTGGCTAAACAGCAGTGTGGAATGTTGTGTCTTCTCAGCTGTGAGTGATGAATCATTCCCGCCAGACACTGCTGTGATACGGGCCTGCCATCAAAGGCATCTCACATTGCCAAAGCCATATCAATTAACATTCATCTGGAAGGACCCTAAAGCCAACAACTGATAAGCCACAAATAGAATAGGTGATGGAGAAAGAGTCTGTGCTTGCCTCATCCTCAAATTTCTTTGATCTCAGAGGGGATATATTCAAAAGTTTAAAAAGCAAAAACAACACATATCTAATTGAGTATTTACCTGAAATCTAGAACTGTGTTTTGAATAAATTATAAAAGAAGAAAACCAAATGATCCTTGTCCTAAAAGAGCTCAAAATCTTGTTGGTTGACAAAAAGCAGCAAACTAATAGCAAATATAATCGTAACATTTCCTGAGTTACTATTTACTAACTCACCAGAGGCCCACCACTGCAGTTTTGCTTAATCCTCATGATAACCTTATGTGGAGAGTTCTCATGTTGTCAACAGGATTGAGATGAGAAGACAGAGGTTTAGAGAAGTTAAATAACTTACCCAGCCAGGTTTCTCTGACTCCAAAGCACATGTTCCTGCCTATTACATCATCCATTATAGATATATACCTCCATCCATAACAGTGGGGGAAAGCAGAATTGCTACAAGGTGATGGTTCAAAGGTATTCACTGATGCCTTTTGTAATGAATACACATGAGCTATGTTATATGTACATCTGATGGACATTTATAGATCTCTTGAGTTAATACATCTGCTTCTGCTGAGCAGATGAGAGGAATTTCCAGATACCAGCTCCAATGCCACACTCGTTCCTCTATGGAGGGAACTTCTAGGAGTGCTTTCTTTGCACTCCCCCAATAGCATGTCCCCTTTTGCCATTTATTCAGTGATTTACGTAGTTGTTATAACTCTTTATTAGACTGCAAGCTCTTGTACAAAAAGGATTTGGTTGCTATCTTAATATTTAGCAAGTGTTTTATGTATAATCGAAACTCAACATTTGTAAATGTTAGTGGTCTAATCAATTACTCAGCAGGTATGGGAAGTAGTCACCTAACATGTGCTCTTGGTTTCTTTGACTATATTGTAAGTTTCTACAAATTGTTTCAGCTTATGTGTTAGCAGATATTCTACATGGCATTGCAGAAAGTATTCAAAAAGTTTATTTCTCAGTACTTTTCCTGAGATTACTTCTGGAAAAGCCAGTATGAGGAAAAGAACTGATAGATTGTTAAGTAGATTTTGATAATATATTCTGGACTCCAAATTCTAAGATAAACAGAAGGCTTTATATCCATCTTATTTACACGGGTTGAGTTTAGAGGCTTTTTTTTTTTTTTTTTTGAGACATTTTGAAAGGCGTGTAAAGATATCAGATTATGGATTTTGATTTGTTTTGTTGAGACAGGGTCTCACTCTGTTGCCCAGGCTGGAGTGCAGTAGCATGATCAAGGCTCACTGCAGCCTCAACCTCCTGGGCTCAAGGATTCTCCCCTTCAGCCTCCTGAGTAGCTGGGACCACAGGCATGAGCCACCACACCCAGCTAATTTTTTTTTTTTTTGGTAGAGATGAGGTCTTGCTATATTGCCCAGGCTGTAGAGACTCTTTTTAAATGAAAAACAAAGAGTTATAATAAGAACTCAGAATAAAGTTTCTCAATTGCCATGTTACTGGGTTTTTGGGCATCTAGCGAGTGTTATGAAAATAGTGGAAGCAGCAGCAATTACTTGATTTCTTACCTTAGCAATATATATTGTGCTGTGTCAACTCTCTTGTCATTTTATTTACACAAAGTGGTACAAATTAAAGCAAAAAGCTAATGTTTCTATTTTAGAAATAACCAAAACTTAAAATATTTTAATAAAAGTCTGAAAACTTTTGAATTAATTCCAGTGGTACTTACATACAATATAATTTTAATCACTTTTATAGCATAATAAAATTAATAAGTATAACAACAGTAATCACAGACTCATTCTTATCATTCAGGAGATGGTATATTCCCTTCACTCAATAGTTGCATATGGAGTATTCTGTAATTGCTTATTTCCAAAGAACTGTTTGAGTAGAAGTTAGTCCCATAGGCCTTACAAAAAGAAGAATGTTAGCTTTACTGAAAGGGCAAGTGCTTACCACTCAGGAAATCAATGCAGAAAAGGGGAAGAGTAGAAACTCGTCCCATATTTAAGCTTGGTTCCCAGAATATTTAGATCAATTTACCCCTAGGAGCTGCACATAATAAGAACCATCTAAAGTAACTGGGGAAGAGAAGTTTGTACAGCCCTCCAGAAAAAATCTTTTCCCAGCTAATTTATATAATTTTACAAATTGACAAATATTTAAGGGCTTCCCAAATCAAACACAGTCAACTCTGGTTATGGAAAAAGCAGCAATGATTTGAGCATTGGGCTGCCTGGAGGAAGGGATCTGCTGAGCATGGGGTCTTTCACTGCTAAAGTCTCTGGCACAGACATCAAGTGCAAGACTTGGAAGACTAGATGGGTGTAAAATCCAATCTCCCAACGAAAGAATAAGAACCTTTCATAGTTCATAACAAAGCAACCAACGGATAACCTATTTTCCTGTCCCCAAATAGAGGGACACTCACTCTACTTTCTCCTGGTGTTAAAGGCTGTGAGTGACCTTTGTGCCAGTTGCCTACATTTAATGAGGATTTAAGTTCCTACACTTTGCACTCATCAGTACTAGCCATCATATTTAACAGGTGCCCTACCGCCACCCAAACACCCTAGCCTAATACTTCCTTGACCTCTTAATTTCAAAATTCTGTACCACCACCTCATTTCTGCAATCTGTTCCCAAGGCCCGGACATTGCATCACCTAGAATTGAGATACCTGGAGACACTAAGTGTCACCACCTCATTTTTCTATGCTTGCCCTACCACTTTCACTGCCTTGGCCCAATAATACCTGCTTTTCAACCTCATCTACACTTTCTCATTTAATCTCTCCCACTAATTACAGTCTATTGGAACTTCTCTTGGAAGAAGATAATTCCTCTTTCTGTACTCTTGGTACCTTTTTTAAAAAGTGGAACAAGGCCTAACAGTTGTGAAACAATCTAAGCATAAAATCTTACAGTTTTTTTTTTTTTTTTTTTTTTTTTTTTCACAACCACACTCAATTTATCACTTCTTGAAACTTCCCACCAATCGCTTTCTTTGTTCCTGTAATCACTGGGGAATGTCACATATCCTGAAGATTGGTGCCTCCACAACTGTAGGGTGCCCTATTGTCATCTGGAAGCACAGTGACTCTTGACAGTCCTGCTATGACTTCCTGGTCCTGAATCTTCCATTCTTCCAGGTGCTATTTGCAACCTTCACAACACTATTCTTAAGTACCCTCTTTGCTTTCAGCAGATAATATTGCCTTCTATTTCACAGAGTAAATAGTGATTATTGGAAGGATATCTGTCAACATGCAGCTCCTTGCCTTCAAATCTATTTACCTTCACACATCCTGTCTCAGAGAATTAGAGATATCACCTCTGCTAGAATTAAAATGTCTTTCTCTACTGACTATGTTGGCTCATGCTTCCTGAGAGGTCTTGATCTGTCAATTATCCCCTTTCTCACATAAAACCTAGCCTAAGGCCCAGTGCTCATGCCTGTAATCCCAGCACTTTGGGAGGCCGAGGCAGGCGGATCACGAGGTCAGGAGATTGACACCATTGTAGCCAACATGGTAAAACCCAGTCTCAACTAAAAGTACAAAAATTAGCTGGGTGTGGTGGTGCATGCCTGTAGTCTCAGATACTTAGGAGGCTGAGGCAGGAGAATTGCTTGAACACAGGAGGCAGAGGTTGCAGTAAGCCAAGATAGCACCACTGTACTCCAGCCTGGGTGAGAGTGAGATTCGGTCTCAAAACAAACAAACAAACAAACAAACAAAAAACCTTGCTTAAGTCATCTCATCTTAAAGAAAAAAAACAAAAACAAAAACCGAAACTACTCTCTGTAATGGGTTAAATAGTAGCCCTAACAAGATATGTCCAAGTCCTAACCTCTGGTATCTATGGATGTGAGCTTATTTGAAAACAGGGTCTTTGCAGACGTAATTATGTTAAGAATCTCAAAATGAGATCATCCTGGATTAAACTGGGCCCTAAATCTGGTGCTGGGTATTCTTACGGAAGACAGAAAATGAGGGGATACTCCAAGAAACACAGAGGAGAAGGCCGTGTAAAGATGGAGGCGGAGCTGGAATTATGCTGTCATTAGCTAAGGAGTGCCAAGGATTGCCAGAAGACACCTGAAGCAGGGAGCGGGCCATTGGATGGTTTCTCTTTCAAAAGGTCCGGAAGGAGCCAACCCTGAAGACATCTCACTTTTGGACTTCTGGTTCCCAGAACTGTGAGAGAATAAACTTTTGTTTTAAGCCATGGGATTTGTGGTAACCTGTTACAACAGTCCAAGGAAATGAGTACATCCCCATTCCACAAGCCTCTTTACTTATTAATGATTTTGTTCTGTTTAATTCCCTTCCATGAGAAGAACCTATACTCATATTGTCTCCCATGCTGACTATAACACTGAAGGTGCCCCTCAAAGCCATTATATTTCAACTGCCATGTCTAATGAGAACTCTCATTTCTTACCTTCCTTAGCTCTCTGCTGTGTTCCACACTACTGATCCCTCACAGCTGTCTTCTCCTTTGGTTCTCAGGATACCCCCTTCCCTGGGCTACCTCCTACCTCTTTGGTTACTCCTTTAAGATCCCTTCAGGGGACTCTCCTCCTTCTTGTCTTAATTGCAGCATACCCAGGCTTCTTCCTTGACCCTCTTCTTCAAGGCATTTTGACTTCATCTCCTACACGTATCTCATGTCAAATCTTTCCTCCCCACCCCTGCAATCCTGCATTCAGAAGGGGATGGTGAGTAGAAAGACCAACACAAATGTGTCTGAGCTTCAGCTTCCTTCTCTATGCTAATAATATAACAAGACCACAGCCAGGTGTGGTTGCCATGCCTGTAATCCAAGCACTTTGGGAGGCTGAGGCGGGCAGATTATGAGGTCAGGAGATCCAGACCATCCTGGCCAACATGGTGAAAACCAGTCTCTACTAAAATCCAAAAAATTAGCCAGGCGTCGTAGTGTGTGCCTATAGTCCCAGCTACTTGGGAGGCTGAGGAAGGGGAATTGCTTGAACCCAGGAGGCAGAGGTTGCAGTGAGCTGAGATCGCACCACTGCACTCCAACCTGGCGACAGAGCAAGATTCCATCTCAAAAACAAACAAAAACAAAACAAACAAATAAACAAACTACAACAACAACAACAAAAGACCACCAACCTATAGGGTAGCACCAAAAAATGAATGAGCTATCACATGAGAAATATGTAGAACAGCAACTATTCAGTGGGTACTCAACATGTATTCCCACTTTCATCTCCTTAGTTTAAGGGTTCACTTATTCATTCACTCCTAAAATATTGAGCACTACTATGAACAAGCCTGATCTAGGTACACTAGCACACAGGACGTGTACATTCTAGGAAAGAAAAAGAAAATGAATACATGAATACTGAATGACATTTCAGGTAGCGATGATTTCTATAAAGGAAACAAAATAGCCTGCTGTATTAGAAAATGATCAGGAAGGATGTGTAACCTAGGGTGACAAGGGAATCTCTTTCTAAAAGGTGACGTTCAAGCTGAAAATTAAATGATGAGACAGTAGCCCTGCAGAGAGTTTGGAGAAAGAACATTCTAGACAGAGAGAACTGCAAGTGCAAAGGAATGAGGTAGAACTGAGTTTTTTTGAGAACAGAAAGGAGATCAGTGCATCAAGACGATAGCGGGCAGGGAAAGGCTGAAATCTTTCATGTAGATGGTCGTATTGCTTCTAAAAGGAACTGCCCTTGTAGGTCTCTTTTCACTTCAAATCCTTCCTATTGTTTCCAGAGTGATCATATTGAAAGAATAAGGATAGGTGGCATTTATGGAGCATCCCAAATGTACCAGACACTACGTGCTTTGCATATATCAGCTAATTTGATCACATCATAGCAACCCCTTGAGGTAGGTATTTTAAATCCATATATTCATTTAACAGATGAGAAAATGAGACTCAAAGAGATAAAGTAACTTTCATGGGTCCTAAAGCTCCTCTGTTTATCAGGGAAAAGAAGGAAAGAAATCATCTGGCAGAATTCAATTAAGTTAGGACTTGATCTTGACTTTAAGTATGGGTAAGAATGTATAGGTAGAGGAGAAACAAGGATTTTAAAGGCAGGAGGAAAAGCATAAATAAAGGCTTGGTGATAGAGATGTAGAGGACATCAAGGTGACTAGTTTAAGGAGATGTAAGAGCATATCTCCTTTATAAATATAAGAAAAGGATGTAGAAAGGTAGTATAAAATCTGAACTGGCACAGAGGATAATAAAGAGCCCGCACATGTTTCTGAGCAGAGGAAAACCATGATGAAAGTAATTTCAGACAAGTGAACACAGAACAGTGAAGCAGGAGAGAAACAGAGCAGAAAGGCTGGCTCAAGGGCTATCAAGTGGCAGTGAGAATGGAGAGGCAGTGAATAGCTGGAGGAACATTTTTTAAAAAGACCAGGATTTTGTGATGGATGAATTAGGGGATCTAAGGAGGAAAAGAGCCTGCAAGATGAGAGGACCAGTGAAACAGGGGGAAAAACCATTGGTGATATCCTGCTCACCAGGATGGTGTGCTGTACACCAGCCTAAAACCAAGCAGTCATTCCTTTTACCTACTTACAGTCTAAACCAGACCCAATGTATATATCCAACATGCTTCCCAGAGAACTTGCCGACCACACCAAATTCTATTGCGTGAAATAAATGCATGTGTAATGTCTCCAAGATGTACATCAAAATGCCCACATTGAAAACATATCAGACAATCATCTCAGTTAGCATATGGTGCTCAGTACAGAATCTGTTCTTAATGCAACAGCATCTAATCATTAGTCATGTTTTCGCTGTGTTTCCTAAAGCATTGTCATCAATAGTAGCATTAATAATGCCCACTAGCATTTCTATTGGCTTCACATAGCTTCACTTCATTTGCTAATGAAGTGCTCAGGGTTTCTGATCTGGGCATCATTGAAAGGTGCACACTTGCAATTAAGATGCTCTCACAGAAGACAGTCAGGCATCACAAAACTTTGAGTAGGCACGAAAGTGTGATTAAGCAATAGCAGCAGCAGCACTGCCCACCCATGTTCCCCCGACACAAGAAAAGTGTACTCCAGGGCCATTCTGTGTGCCTCATAACAGTCGTGGCAATAAAATGATTAGGTAACGTTCTTGATTCTGGGATGATGCAAACTATTGCAGTGACTGAAACATTTCCCATTGTGCTCAATCATTTCAAGTTAAATTGGGCATAAACTTAGATCCAGGGTGGAGTGGGAGAGGAGATCAACTCACCATTACTTTCTTAGCTAAAATAATTAGTTCTAATTGCCTGGAGGAAGACCAGATTCGCTAAAGATACATTCAAACCACAGGTGGGGTGAGGAGGTGGCCTTATCATTTACTCCCAACCATTTTATCCATTAGAATGGAAGCCCAAGAACACTGCAGAATAGTCCTAGGCTGAAGAAGTCAGTTTAAATTTTTCCCCAGCTTTATTGAGGTATGATTGACAAAAATTGTATATAGTTAAGGTGTACAATGTGATGATTTGATACAGGTATGTGTGTGTGTGTGTGTGTGTGTGTGTGTGTGTGTGTGTGTATATATATATCTGCATATATATTTGATACAGATAGATATATACACACATATTCGTATATATATATAAATATTATCCAGTCTTTTAAAAGAAGGAAGGAATGTATATGTATATACACATACACACACACACACGCACACACACATCACACCACATTTTGTGATCTGATTATTTTCTAGAGTGGTATGTGTTGATTCGTTTGTCTTCCTCTTTTGTGTATCTACTGTAGTTTTTTGATTTGTGGTTACCATTGGGCTTATACCAAACAACTTATAGTTATAACCATATTAGTTGTTTTAAGTTGATAGCAACTTAAATTTTATCACATACAAAATGTCTATATATTAACTTCTCTACACACACAGTTTAAGTTTTTAATGTCGCAATTTATCTCCTTTTTATTGTGTATCCGTTAACAAATAATTGTATAGTTACTTTTATCACTTTTGTCTTTTAACCTTTATGCTAGAGTTAAAAGTAAGTTATGCATCACCATTACAGTGTTGGAGTATTTTCAATTTGAATACATATTTCCCTTTACCAATGAGTCTTATACTTTCATATGTTTTCATGTTACTAATTAACATCCTCTTATTTAATCTTGAAGAACTCCTTTTAGCATTTCTAGTAAGACAGATTGGGTGGTGATGAACTTTTTTGGCTTTTGTCTGGGAAAGTTTTTATTTCTCCTTCATTTCTAAAGAATAGCTTTGTCAGGTAAGTCTTGGTTGGCAGCTTTTTCTTTCAGCGTTTTGACTACATCATCCCACTCTCCCCTGACCTGCAAGGTTTCTGCTGAGAAATCTGTTAAAAGTCTAATGAGGGTTCCCTTGTATTTGACAAATCTCTTTACTTTTGTAGTATTCAAAATCCCCTGACTTTGATTTTTAATAATTTGATTCTAATGTGTGCTGGTAAAGTCTTCTTTGGGTTGAAACTATTTTGGAATTTTTGAGCCTCCTATACCTGGATATCTACATCTCTCCCAATATTTGGGAAGTTATTAGCCATTATTTCTTTAGATACACATCTACTCCTTTCTCTTTCTCTTCCCAGTTTGAGGCTATTATCATCTGCATATTACTTCTCTTGATGGTGCCTCATAAATCCTGTAAAATTTCTTTTCTTGTTTTCTTTTCTCTCTTTCTTTCTTTTTTTTTTTTTTTTTTTTTTTTTTTTTTTTTTTTTTTNTTTTTGAGACAGGGTCTCAATAGGCTGCTCATGCTGGTCTCAAACTCCTTGGGTCAAGTGATACTCCTAAGGTCAAGTGATACTCCTGCCTCAGCTTGCCAAAGAGCTGGGACTATAGGCATGAGCCACCATGCCCAGTTAAATCCTGTAAACTTTCTTCAATCCATTTCATTCATTTTTCTTTCTTCTCTTCGAGTTCACAGACTTTTTCTTTTGCTTGATCAAGTTTGCTGTTGAAGCTCTCTATTTTTCATTTCATTTAACATATTCTTCACCTCCAAAATTTCTGGTCTTTTAAATTTATGTCTCTTATTGAACATTTTGCTCATGTAATTTTCTTGATTCTGTTGCATTTTATTTTTATTTTGTTTTATAGAGATGGGGTTTTACTCTGTTGCGTAGGCTGGAGGGCAATGACATTACCCTGGCTCACTGTGGTCTCAAACTCCTGGGCTCAAGTACTCCTCCCACCTTAGCCTTCTGAGTTGCTACTGCTACAGATGTGTACCACCATGTCCAGCTAAGTTTTAAATACTTTTTATAGAGATGGGTCTTGCTATATTGCCCAGGCTGTTCTCAAACTCCTAGCATTGCATGGTTTATCTGTATTCTCTCATAGCTGGTTGAGCTTCCTTAAAACAATTATTTTTAAATTATTTCCCAGGCAATTTGTAAAACTCCATTTCTTTGGGGCCAGTGACTGGAAAATTATTGTGTTCCCTTGGTAGTGTCACATTCCCTTGGATTGTTTTGTTTCTTGAAGACTGGTATTGCTGTCTCTGCATTTGAAGATGCAGTCACTGCCTCAAGCCTTTAATAACTGAATTTAGGAAATAAACACCCTTACTAGTCAGCCTAGCTAGGGATTCTGAGGCTTTCTCAGACCTTTTCTATGGATGTGCCCTGTTCATTCTCTCTTGTTACTTTTTGTTAGGGGAAGTTCTTAAGATTGCATGCCTTTCCTTGATCCTGCAAAGCCATGTCCAGTGCTGAGATTCTTTCACACGTTTTCCCTAGCATGGTGCCCTGATATGGTCAAGACTATGTGCCTTATTTCAATCCTGCAGAGTTGAATTAGCTGATTGTGTGTGCCTGCAAGTCATCTGCAAATGCTCTCACTATCCTGGAGTGGGGCAGAGGAGGAATTTGTGGGGAGCCAGCTACATACAGGGTTGGGGTGGAGAGTGAGGCATGTGGAGCATTAGGGGCACCAGTGGGCCAGTTGTGGGTGATCCACAGGTGAGGTGTTCCAAGTGACTCATCAGCAGGCCCCCTGATAGGGTCCATAAAGCAGTTAGCAGCATGCATGGCCCTTTGTTGAGTTTTGAGCCCTGATTACTGTGAGTCCCCACCTCTCTTCCCTGGTCTCAGCCTCTCCCAGCCACTTAGGGATACTGATATCCTCAGTATTCTGGTGGGAGGCAAAAAAGAAGTTGGCCTCCTGGGTCATCCCACATAGCTGTGAGAGCCAGGCACTCACTCATTATGCTCTCACTTTTCTCTGTGGGAGGATTCATTGACCAACAGGGTCTCTTTTGGCACTAAACTGTCACCTTGGGGTAGGGGTACATGGGTAAAAATAAAACTGTTCTTCTTATCCTCTTCAATGTGCCTATTCTCTAGCTAGATCTTTTGCTCTAACCATGTTGAAACTTCTCCACTGAATCCCTGAACTCTCACAAAGTACACTTGTAAGAAGTGGTCAAAATCAGTGCACTATGGGGAGACATGGCAGAAAATTCCTGTCCTGCCATCTTGCCAATGTCACTCACTTGGAGTCAGTGTGAACTAATGCAAATCAGAAACTACATTCTGTGTTCTGTGCCCCACTTCCCACCCCAAGAACCTTCAGTCAATGAGGCACAATGCCCAAACTTGTATTGCGTTTCTGAGATGAATAATTTTTTAAACTAATTAAAATATGACAGAAAATTTAAGGGCTTGGACATTCTTTTCACATTTTGTGTTGAAAGTCTTTGTACCAACAAAATGATTACCCAGGTTGTCAGGTATTTTACTGATTGAAGTTATTAGTTCTAAACAAAGGAGCACAGGCACCATAGATGACTTCTTAATAGCAGATGTGAGGAATGTTTAGATCAAGCTGTGTCTTGAGGCATTTTCCAGCACATAATTCAATTGACACATTTGATCTCCATTGAGTATTAGCCCAAGAAATCGTGTTTTAAATCAGGCTTGCTATGCAAACAGTTCAATAGTTCTTGATAAAAACTTACACATTCATGCAGTCTGGATGAGCCAAAGGCTACCAGAACACTGGCTCTGGGGTTGATTGATTGATTGATTGATTTCTCTAGCTGGAGATTTCAGAGTTAGCTCTTCTGTAGTACTGATTCTACATGGTAGTGGCCTGAGATCTCTTCTAAGCAGCACACTGTCTTTTCTAGAGCTGACCTCACCTGCCCCAGTGAGATTTAAGGCTAACCATAATCTCTCTCAGTGTTTTACAGAGCTGGACTGCAAATGATCTCAGTTAAGGGCAGTAACCTTTGGTGTCCCTAGACTGGAGCACATCTCTTCCTTCTAGAAATAGAGCTGTAAACTAAGACCAACCAGACAACTTCTAGGAGACAAGAGTGGGAGTAGCAGAAGTAAAAGGCCAAACTGGATTGGTTAGGCTTTGTATCTCTCTTCCCACCACCAAAGATGAGGAGAGGTAGGAATGGAAACATTGTCTGACTCTTACCATGTGCCAGACACTTGCTATCTTATTCCATGACTCAGCTACCACGATTCTTATTTTACAAATAAGAAAATCCCAGGATTGTGTACACTTACCATACTATATATATTTTTGTTTTTTAAAAACATTTTTTGTAGGGAGCAGAGAATTGCAACATTGGAACTGATAGCTAAAATAAATTTTTAGATATTCTGTGAATGTCATCTATCCTTATTGTCCCTGATTCCCATATGATAGAACAATCAGTTGTTCTACCAGAGGGGTGGTAGCCAGGGGAAGAGGGTCCAACATCGTGTCATAATGTATTTCTGTGCCCTCATAGGGGACAAATTGGCTTAAGTACAGTTAGTCCTCCTTCTGGAAGGGGTCAGGGAAATCCACGTGAGGACTGTTTCTGTCTGCCACACAGGTGTACGCTTGTGAATAGAGCAAAGTGAACTACATGCTCTTCAACTACTTCATCTTTTCTCCATATAATTCTGATTCTATTTGGATCTTGGGTTTGACAACAAAACCACAGTAAACCAAACTAACTAGCAAACAAACAAACAAAAAGCATGTCTGATGAATTCATTGCCATGCATTTAATAGTCTAACACATCCCTGTGCCACTCACCCTGGGAGTGACCTCACTGTACCTGACTTTCTGCATGTGAATAATAGAGATGTATATATTTTCCCTCGTCTACCCTGGAGGGATGGAGAGAAGATTATTGAGACAATAGCCATAAAGCTATTTGAGCTTCTTACCAGAAGGTGCTACTGAAATACAAATTATTATTAGCATGACCATTGTCATGTGGTTTAAAGCTACATATGAAAAGCAGGTATATAGATCAGTGTGTCAGCATCCTGCATAATGTAAGTTCATTTTGAAGCTGGTTGTCTTTGCATGCTTAGGCACTATATTAAAGCATTCTTTTGATGAAAGCACGTTCAGGGGCCAGATGTAGTCACCTTGCAAGAAGAATAATGATGGCGCAAGAACAGACATGCACAGGTAACACCTGTGGAAAATGGATGTTTGAGCTGTCATTTCTGTAAAGTGTGTTTATATTACTAAGTCCCACCACGGTTAGTTGGGGGACTCTTACAAGTCAAGTGCTTAATGTACAGATTATGTGACCTGAGACCAGCTGGAAATAGATATTGAAATCTTGTTTTGATAAGTGAAGCATTTTGATAGAAACAAAAAATGTGGTATTACTGAACACTATTTCTTGGGGACAAATGTGATATTCCTAGTCAGACCCTGCCCATGGGTTTGATCCTTGGGAAGCACCCTGGTGTATAGGCAAGAGTGTGGGCTCTAGAATCAGACATGCTTGGATTTATTAGCTGTGGGACTTCAGGCACCTCGGTTTCCACCTATAAAATGGGGACAATAAAACCTACCTCAAAGGTTGTTGTGAAGATCACATAATGTAACGTGTGTAAAGGACCCAGCACCAGAGTAGGCACTCATTAAAAGTTATTCCTGTTCCCTGCTGTTTGCCATATTTCAAGCCTCTATGCTGTTCTTCAAATATAATTGATAAGCTGGCATTAAAAAAAATTGAATACTCAAATCTAAATGCTGTGCAACTCAGAGGCGACTTTTTATAGAGCGCTTACTAAAATATATATTCTGGGATATTTCTGTAATTAGGACAAGCCCATTTAGAACAGCTCCATTTGACAACTAGTCAGGAGGTTTGCTGCTAAATGAATTCCAGAATATTCCTAATTTGTGTCTAAATTCCCAGAGACATTATTTTGCATGCAGAACTTACATGCACAGAGAGTTTAATCCTCCTAGCTCTTTGCAAGACTCTTCGAGTCCTGAGATCAGTCTAATTTTTTTCTCTTGAAGCAGAGGTTCTGTACAATTAACTGCTGTCTTTATTTGATTAAATGTCCCTGCATTATAAAATGTCTTTTAAGGACCATCTAAGAAAGATAAAAAAATATGGCATAAAAATGGGGGTGGAAAATTTGAGAGTTTGGTGTATGGCCCTGCACCCCAGGCCCCAGGCTCTGTACAAGAAATGTTCCCGGCCCAGCCTTGGGAGAGGCCACAGGCTTTCACAGCAATTAGAGCTGACGGAGGTGAGTCCCCTCACCTCTCTGGCAATTATGAGCCTGTAGTAATAAAATAAACACACACAGCCACTGTCCTCCGTATGATTTTTCTTGCTTGAGGGTTGCAGAAGCAACACTGAAAGCCTTGATAATAAAAGTCACAGTGTCAGGCAGGGACTGCCGTGGTGCTCTTTGACATGTTTGCAGTGGCACTGGGTGAGCTGGATTCACACATAATGTCAGGCACCTGCTCTCAGGTGTTTGAAGGAGTTTTGCATTAGTTGGCAAGAGTAGCGGAGAGGAGGAAAAGGGGGAAGAGGCCATGGAGATAGAGTCAGTAAAATGGCTCTTGAAATATATTCTACTCAGAGTATTTTGAGAAGCCATGAAAACTAAGGTGAAGTGGGGAAGCAGTAATTTATACCAAGCCTGGCTGGAGGTTCCCATTTATTATATTACCTCAGAACTGTCACAATTAATTTTCATTTTCTTTGCAAAAAAGCCAATGCCATTTTTGGAAAGAATTACAAAAGTAGTGGAATGAAATGCCAGTGGTTTTAAAACATAGTTAGAATGCTAGCTCTAGAATTTAATTTCTGGGTACTTTTAAAAGGACAGGCTTGCTTAAAGACTTTCAAAATTAATGTTGAAATTAACATTAACTTAGAAAAGATGAAAAGAGTGAATATATACAGATTATTTTATATTAAACATAATTCGTTTTATTCCAAAAAACTGTATAAATGTTAATAAAATGGATGCAAATGTTGTGTACAAAATAATACTGAGTAAATGTTGCTTTCTAGAAACTTTCTTACTGAAATATAATAAGAAGTCTTTAAAAATTATTACTTCTTCCTGTGATACAGAAACATGTCCAGCCAATATAAATAACTAAGATGGAGAATTACTTCGGTTGCATGCTATTTTTAACACCTAAATTCTTTTTTCATGCAAGTACAGATAGTTTCTGTGACTAGTTTTTTGTAAGCATGCTTGTTTTAATCAGAATGCTTGTGCAAAGTATAAACTTAGTTGTAACAAACCAAGGTGAAATACGGTATAGACACTCTGAGAGTAATTTGCTGGATGTGGACGCTAAGCAACTATAAACACTAACGTAAACTACATTGCTCTCCGTACTTTGCAAGAAAAAGGCTAGCATTTCAGGAGTATTCCATTTATTTCTCAAGAAATGGAAGAAATAAAACGGCCCCTTTTGTAAGTCTGGACATATTTACAGAATTGCTTTATTTTCTTAAAGCATAACAGCATCCATTCATCACTTGAGAGTAACAAAGCAGTAACCTGATAGATGACAAATACTATGAGCTTAATGGCTGATGTCCATTACTGATGAATCTTGCTCACTCTTTGGAGGAGATTGGCACTGAAGGATTACTGAGCAAACAGAGCACCTGAAAAAACTTGCACTCCGCAGTCTGTCATCGGGGCTCTGATTGAGGGCATTACCTGAGAACGGCGGCTCTTATCTGAAACTGCAAACTGCTGCCACTGCCAACAATTCTCAACAAAGAGTGCTGGTCATGAAAGGCTGAGCCACCGAGGCAGGCGGCTGGGGATGCCATTTCTCCATAGCCCACCCCCTTTACGGATCACCTGAGCCCAAGCACCACACTACCATTTAATTGCGGATAACCACAGCAACTGAGGACAGGCATCCCAGATCTGTGTGTGTTGAAAACCAAAAAGGCTCCAGATATTATTCTCTTGTAATACTCTTACATATTTAGCACTTAAACTGCATTTTTGATTTCACAACCAGCTAAGGCATGTGTCTGTACACATGTTTACAGTTCTAGTGGAAATCTTTGGATTCTGATGATATTTGAAGTCTGTGCTTTGCTGTCATCTGTCTTCTCCTTCCTAAGAGGACCTCATCTTCTAGGGAACTAAACTTGTATTACTGGTTTAGCCCTCGTGAAAAGTAAGTCGCCGCTTTCTCTCTAGTTATCTTACTCACCTAGAAAAATTCAGTGTTCCAACCATCAGGGTTTATGGCTTACTAGACTTGTCAAATTTACAAATTCCAGTTGAAAACAGGATTTTTGTAGATTTGGTTTTATTCCTTTTTATTATGTCTGCAACCAAATATATCTGCAGATTTCCCAGAAAAAAAACATATTTACTAATGTCTCCTTATTGCTTTTGTGCAGGTTATTTTATTTCAATTATGTATCAACATTTGACTATAATATTGTCTACCTAATTTCATTTATAAGCTGATGGTAAAATACATACAAATACTAACTTGACGACAGAAATAAAAAAAACTTTTCAGGGAGTTGAATTATTTGGAGTTAATATTGACATTGTATTACTATGATAATTTCTTTTAAATAAGTGGAGTGAAATGAACAGGAGGAGTCATTTGACGATTGAAGTTCTGTTCTGGAGACTCTGGTTTTCTGTAAAGTATTTCATAGATTTTTTTAGGGGAGGAAGAAAAAAAAAGCTGATACTTTCAGAGAAAAAAGGAGAAGGACTAGAGTTAAGAAAGAACATGCCATTTCTTTCTAAGAAAGCCATTGGCAGTTTGATATACATATATATTGAAAGTGGTGATTATGCTTTCATTTTGCTAGCACTTTTCTCTCCTGAAAATTCATTTCTGCCAACATTCCTCAAAGGAAATAGGCAGCATTCACTATATCTTATGCCTGTCTTTTAGCACAAACATGTTTTTAGGCAAGGTAGGATAAAAATAAAATGTTTAAGAAAAATATGAAAACCTAAAACATAAGGAGGAAAAAAGCTTTTCATCCTGCTTATATAAAAACTCATCTTCTTACTGTAGTTACACACACACACACACACACACACACACACACACATTTTAGTGGAGAAGAGTACTCTGGCTAAATAGTTGATAAAAAGAGAAAGGTATGCACAAAGTACTGGTTATGAGCTTTTAACATGAGGTTTGTAGGCTTCATGGAATAGCATATGATGTCTGTTGCCCCCAGCATCTACAAGTGTTTTTGTTAAGGTTAAGTGTCCTTCCTGAAGTGCCGCGGCATCTCAGGATATAACTATATTTACAGTGATAATTTAAAGGTAATAAACAGAATAATAAAGATTAACTAGCTCAAAGGAAATGTCCAAACCAAAAGAAACCATTATCAAAGCTTCAGACCTGTGCGAAAATTTCAATTAAGTCTAATTTTTGAGCATTGGTGCATTATCCCACTTAAATCCATACATCATCCTTATCTCCGATTCTGCCTTTCAAGTTCTGCCACATCTGCTTTTGCCAGGTAAAATGCTGAATAATGAGTTCCTCTGCTTTAGCTCACAGAAAAAAAACATGGATTCAGCATTCTGAATTCAAAAAATTCTTTTGCACGTGAACCTATATTGAATAAATACTCAAAATGTTCTCTGTTGTCCTCATACTATTTAAACAGTTCTTCCAGTTCACTCAGTGATGGATTATTGAGAATTTTTGTCCTCCCTAAAGCCTGCAAAACATTTGAGGGTATAAAAATAAGTCCTTTTTAAGGAAAGTCATAAAACAATGAGATTTTGGAAATCCGGTTTAAGATGAAAGGTTAGCTGGCACATGCAATTGCAGTGATGATTGCTCTATGTTTTGAAAAATAAACTATTCAAAGCAGGAATTTAGGAAGGTTGGACTATCATAAAACCACATATATCATAGCACTGCTGTACTGGAAACAAGGGGAGTGTGCAGTCAAAATCTCTATTATATTTTCCAAAGTATTTCAGTAATAAAAGGAAAGGGGCATTTATCAATTTTCACTTAATAATAGAGTCCAAATTATCCAAATTAAATTCAGCAAAAGATCTTTCTTTTTTTATTATTTGAAAATAAACAGCAAGAAATTAGTGAACATAAACAACAGTTGCAGGCTTTCAAAACTACTGTTTATAACTATATTAGAATGGATAACCTAATTAAATGGTGATATATTTCTAGAATGATCCTTTCAGAATTATTTAAATCTAAAATATTTCAGAGAAAAAATTATGCCGTAAGTTGCTAATTAACTAATACATAAACATCTTTTTCAAACCAAAGTATTCCTACTAGGCAACATTTTATAAAAGCATATATTACTTTAACTTAAAACCACACCACTAAATCACCTTTCACAGGAAGCATGCTGAACTTTACAGTAATGTTCTTATTCATAACTTATTTATTTCCTCTACTTAAACAAAAACACCCTACCTGCTTTTTAAAAGTAAAGAAATTTCTTTTGCAAGCCTCAGTGAAAACTTCCAGGTTTTAGTAACTAATGTCCATGCAGAGAAACCTGGCTTAATTATAGTTCTTAGCCCCACCAGCAGCCATTTTAAACAGAAAACTGGTTTAGTTGTGTTGACAATCACATTTTAAACTGATTCTTTCCAGATGAAAAGATACTTTTTCAAACAATGTAATAAAAATGTAAACTCAGCTGTTTCACAGACATAAAAGTGATTTATATCACATGTACTGGGCTCATGGAGTTTTTCTCCTTATACAATGAAAGTTTTATTTTAAGGAAAAGTTAATAATTAACAGCTAGGAAAATTCCACAATGCAAAGAAGCCAGCTATAGGGGATTAACCACCCCCCTTTGCTCTCTCACAAAAATCAGCCAATAAACCTGGTGAGAAAACGAGATATTTGAAAATTTAAGAGTCAACATTGGGATGATCCTTACCTTTGGTGGGAGTGGGGCACCACAGATTGGAAGGAGGCACTGGGAGGCTTCTGGAAGCTCAAAAGATTCTATTTCTTGGTCTGAGTGCTGGATACATGGGTTTCTTTTTTTCTACCTTATGAAAATTCACTGAACTGTACACTTATGTACACTTTTCTGTGTTATACTACACCTTGGTAAATAGTTCTAAAAAGAGATTACAAATTGTCTTTTATAATAGCATGAAAAAAATTTTTAGTGTAACTAGATAAATGCTCTCTTTTTTATAAAATACTCTGAGGGACAGTTAGACCATCAGCTATTTCCCCACAGAACTGTATGATTAGAGGACTTAAAACTACGCCAGTGGCTCATGATGTGTCCCACGCTAGTCCTAAAGAAGGAGAGATTAGGGTAATATTTTACATTTAGGAGAGAGAGAGGGAAAAAAAGTGTATCTTAGGTCTAGATACACTGATATCTGAAATCTTACAAAAACTTGATCCTTTTGAAGGGAATTTAAGAGAGGCCTGTAAAATTCATGTTTCTAGCAGCATTCTTCAATGGCTGCGAATCTGTATTCTACACATCCAGTTCCCAATTATTCCTGTTAATGGGAGGCAGACCACAGGGGTAAACTGAAAACCCACATTCAAGAGCTGTAACATGCCCCGCCCCCATGAAGGTGCTGGACCAAGTATATATAAATAGAAAAATTGGTTTGTGATAAAGCTGTTAATAAACTGTGTGTCCAAAGTACAGGCACCTTCAGGGCATGTAAAGGACAGCATATCATTAATGACTCCCTAAAAATGTTTGAATTGCATACATTAAGTGGATTCCTTTATGTGACAAGAGCTTAATTTGTACATTTACTCTGTGAATTTTGGTATTTAAAACTCTAACATTTAATCCATCAGCTTAAAAAAACCTTACTACTTCCATATCTTCAATATGTTTTTTCCTCTCTCATTAAAAAGTTAAACAATTTATAGGATTAATTTTGGGTATCATGCATTCTGAAAGAGTAGTCAGGTGCCCAACGCCACCAAGAGGTTCCATCAAGAAAAAATCATTTTACAGTGATCACAGATCCTACCACATTATACCCCACATCTTAAAAGCAGTCCTCACTCCATATGTCTTCATCAAACACCCCTCTCTGTTTCTGATTTGCTAACCTTTGTCTTCCTCCACTGCCCTTTACCTCTCAAATGGCATCTTATATTGGCATTACTTTTTTGATTATTTTTCCTAATCTGAGTAAAACTAAAATGTCATCTTTAAGCACACACATAAGTACACATGTCTGGCACAAACAAAACTAAAATCTCTGACTACAAACAGGCAAAAATATAGGAAAATATATTATGATCTGATCATCTCTGTATATCATGTGGGGACTGCAACAGGAAAATTTCCTCATAATTTGAAATCTCCCAACCCGTTTTTTATTGAGAGAAAACAGAAATGGGATGTTGGGGGAATGGGGTAGAAAAATAGATAAGCAAACTGTTTTTGTCCCTGGCAAATTCACTAATGGAAAAATCTGAATTAATAGAATAAATGAAAGAAGTTCTGGTTGTTTATGCCTGTAAGCACTGACGAAATGTGGATGAAGAAATTAACATGCTATCCTGTATCTTGCAGTTATCTGTAAGCAGAAGAAGTCTCTCACTTGAGCCTTCGCCCCTCTGCTCCTCCCAAAAAAATAAAACCAAAAATACAAAATAAAAAAAAACCCAGCATGAATATCATGATGGTCTCATACATGTCATGTTATTTGCAGTTAGAAGTTAAGGAGGACACGCGTATGATGAACCCAAAGTTAATGAATCAAATGTTTTCAAAGTTGATTGTGTACATCCTCAGGGTCAAATTCAATCCTCAGAAATCCATGTGCAGTTTCCATAGAAATTACTATAAACACCAAGTAGAGAAAAATAGCTGCCGTCAGTCTTTTTCTCTGAATTGACGAATGGCTTTTATTCTCCTCTGGCTTTTTCTTTTGAATGGCAAGTTTTGACTTGGTTCTTTTTAATACAATGAAACTTCGTCAACTCACACACACCTTCAAGAAACCTAGAGTAAAATGCTCATTTTGTAGATCAGAAAAACAAACAAACAAACAAAAAAACCCTTGGCAAGAAGAAGCAAATCAAAGAAGTTCATGAAATACATTTATTTTATTGGGCTATCAAAAGAATACAGGCTTGGAAAGTGAATATGAATAATACTCATAAGAAAATTCAAAGAAAAACAAATAGTTAACAGAGGTGACGCTGTCAATCAGCAAGCAATAAAGCACAAATAAATGTCTGTGGCCCAGGGTAGTGTGGGTAAAGTACCATGCAGGCAATGAACACATATGGTCAGAGGCAGATGTGCAGAGCACCAACAAGTGAGCAGAAATAAGTAAGAAGCTGTTTCCTAGTTAGTGATGTTCACTTTTTCAGCTCTTTCCAGGAGTGCTTTTATTTCCTCAAAAGAAGGGGAAAAATTAACCCTCGCTTTTAATAAAGTTTTAATAACATGAATTGCAATAAGTCTTTTAACAGACACACCACCAATATGTAAATGCTGCCTCAGACTGAAACAGGATTAGAAAATATGACTATGTAATGAGTCAAACATTTCATTGTATACCTGCTTATTGATGATGTATATAAACATCCTAGGCTGGGAACAGTGGTTCATGCCTGTAAACCCAGCACTTTGGGAGACCAAAGTGGACAGATCACCTGAGGTCAGGAGTTCAATACCAGCCTGACCAATGTGGTGTAAAGCTGTCTCTACCAAAAATACAAAAATTAGCAGGGTGTGGTGGCGCGTGCCTGTTGTACCAGCCATTTGGGAGGCTGAGGCAGGAGAATCACCTGAACCCAGGAGGCAGAGGTTGCACTGAGCTGAGATCCCACCACTGTACTTCAGCCTGGGTGACAGAGCAAGGCTCCATCTCAAAACAAAAACAACAATTACAATAACAAAAATCCTAGTAAATAAGGCTCTTCTTCAAGGAATAAAAATTAGAGGATTGCTTGTGTTAATGGCTCAGGGCATCTATGAAATTGACTCGAAAATAAAAAAATATTAAAATCTCATAAATTTCAAATAATTCAAATTTTACTTACAGGATTAATTTATGGATTTTACTATGTGCAGTTTTATCCTTTGTTATGCTTTTACAACTTGGGGGCCACTAGACCATGCTAGTAAAAACTTTATTATGACTTTGTCAATTAAGGGGAAATGAGGGAATTCCCAGACCACCCTAATAAGACTATAGACCTCATAACAACCTTAAAAATACCATTAAAAAGTCTATATAAATTGCTCTTTTTGTTATGGAGGCTTTGGAGAAAATTTCTCTTTAAAAATCAAAATTAGAATTTGATTTTAAAATGCTACTGAATGCTATATACCTTTAAATATGATTCTAACTTTGTTATTAAGGTCTTAAGGATCATAAGCAAAGTAGCCCACTTGGTCAATTTCAAGTTACAAGTAAACCAGTCCATTCTGATCATCATGTTGCTCAGAGCAGAGTTTTGTTGTACCACATGATTCTTTAGACTGACTTCTGAAGTCCAGCTTGTTGAGATGAGAGTGTAGCACATACCTGGCATTACAATTCTTCTTGTCTAACAGATACCAACAAAGGTCCATACGGCTTGCAGAAAGTATAAAATAAAGTGTCAATCACTTACATATGTGTTGCTAGACATTTTTGTGTTTAGTTTTAAAGGAAGGATGGATTTATAAGAGATTGCTCATAACTTTTAGATTTTTAGTCATAGAAGCCCAAGGCTGAGAAAGGACTTATTTCTAATACTGGGGACCACCATGGCACCATGATGTACAGTGTGAATCTGTGAAGTGCCTGTGCAGTATGACTGACATGCCTCAAATAAGTCATCCCTCCTTAGGATGACAGGTGGGAGCTGACCTTTTGTCAGGCTGAGACTCCTGTCACATCCTCAAGGAACCAGAAACCAAACCCATAGTATGAATTGGAGAACCATATCAGTACTCTAAGCTGTCCCTGAAAAGTAATAGGCAGTTCATGCAGACTAGCTTGCAAGAGGTAAGAAGAGGTTTAGAATTCAGATGCAACACAGCATATATGTAACCACCTCAGAACAAGAATAACCTAAATAAGTGCCAAGGAGTTGTTCTAGCTCATCAAAGTCATGGGAAATGTGCTAAAGGACAACCATGGTGTCTGACTGAGAGATGAGATACCTTACCTCATTTACTAAGAAAATGAAATGTTGCACAGTGGACATCAGGAAAAAGGCCCACAAGTCTTTAAGAAGGGCTAACAGGTTGATGTTTTAGGAACAGAATGAACATGCCATAGGTACCATAATTGCCAATTTACTGGCAATCTCTGCATGTCAAAGCATTGCCTGTTTTAAAATGCAGGCAATCATCACCACCATGAACATGATGCAGAAGGGAATTAAGAATAAGTTAAATCTATTGAGGAATAGATCTTATTTTCCACTTTAGTAAATAAAAAAGACAGTATGGTAATTTTCTTCTTTTTTTTTAAAGAACCAAATCTATTTGTAAACAGAGTTGAGCATTTTAATATAGTTTAGTTCAACAAACATTTGTTGAATTCCATCTAGGACTCAGGTACTCCATCAGGTCCAAGGGACAACAAGGTGGGTACAATAGGATCCTGACTTTGAGGAGCTCACTAGTTGCCTTCCAGTAAAGTGTGAATTAGCTTTAGATGCACACCTGGTGCAAAATTTTTTGCTAAAAGTACCTCTCAGTGGTGGCAAGATTCTGACATTTCCAGACCCTGTTTGGTCTATTCACATGTATGACACACAGCACACTGTCACAAAAACCTACCCACATCCATGTGGACACTTAGTTCCAGTGATGAAATTGAAAACTGAGCTATTGAAATCTTCACACATCAGCTTTGTGGGAAGACAGACAGTCTTTTCAAAGGGAAAGAGCTAATGCACATCGCTTAACTGCCTCAGGGCGCTGAACTCAGCCAGTAAACCTGGTTTCTATTTCTAGCTCTGCAACCACTCCTTGGCTACCTTTAACAAGCTGCTTAATTTTTTTCCTCCCATCTATTTCACTCAGTGAAAATAGGATCAGGAGATGGGTTAAGGTGTAGGAGTGTGGGAAAAGGAGAAGTAGCAATAGCTGATGTAAACCTTGCTAAGATGTGTTAGATGAGTATAAAATTCTTCATTCATTGGAGGGAAAATGTTAGGAAAAGAAAGAAATATTAGTGGTAATTGCAACTAACATCAAATTTTAAAATATTAAAGTCAAGCATTGTTTATCTAACAATATTTTGATTAGTTATTTTAAATCTCATAGTTGGATTAGCTCTTTTTAAACCAGTAATTTTCCATTCATAGATCACATTTTTAAAGACCTTTCAAATATCACATTGAAAATAAAGACAACAATCTAACACTGTTGATACATGGCTGAAGGCAAAAGGGGAAAAAAAAAGCTCCTTAAGACTCCTTAAAACCAGATTCAGAAGAGTTTAAAATAAGTTCTACTTCTCACCTCTAATAATGAATTGTTTAAAAAGCAACAAAACAAACAAACAAACATATAAATTCAAGGGCTCTTCTTACATGTAAGCTATATGAAACAGCAGAAAAAGACTTTATATTACAAGCACTGTGGTTTAGATTTTGTTTTGCTGTTATCTGGAAATTTCATATGGCCCATGTAAATTCTATAGCAATGAATCTCTGAACAGTAGCATCTTCCTTTTTAAGGTTTTACTTACTTCAAAACCCTTGTTGTAAAACCTAATTTGGGGTAGCAAAGTGGAAGAGGGTGAGTAGTGGGACAAATTAAGGGAAGAGCATTAAATAAATCAACACAAAAAGTTTTTATATAGTTGATCCCAAACCTTATTTGAAAAGCCTGAATAGGATGAAAAGGTTTTCTCTATTCAGTAGTTTCACTTAATCCTCAGTCCAAACATTTGCCCCAATAAACATTAGATTATTTTTATGTTGGCTATAAAGCTGTCAGTCCTCAATAAACAGATACACTCCTGGTGGTTTTACCTTTGCTGTCAAAGAATTGTCAATATGTATACTGGCTCTTAAATTCAAACAAACACACAGAAAAAGAAATGTAAAATAGAATCATACAGCCGAGTTTAACTGCAGACTGTTGAAATCCTAAATAAATGATGGTTCATATAGTCGATGGTGAGTAGAAGTTCAATATAACGTGATAGAAACTAGTCAGTGTGTTGTTAGCGCCTTGGTGTCCTCTCAGTGGAATGCTGTAACCTCTCCTATTCAGGTAAACCAGACTTTTACTTTAGTGTCTCTGTTAAATTTTATGTCTGATGTATCCATTTGTCCTAGAAAGAAAAACAAGTTCAATGAAAGGGACACTTTGAAGATTTTATTTCTGATGGGGACAGTTTACTTCTGTCTGGAAAGTCCCTTCATAGTTTTGGTGGGTTTTTTCCCTGTAATTGAGAATGGTTATATAAGAAGTATGAAGAAATTGGTAGGTATTGAAAAGGCAAATGTATTTTCCAATTGGTCAAATTTCTAATATTTTTGCAGTTGCTTTCAGAAGGATTTTTCCACAAAGGCTAATAGAATCATGTGACTGAAGCACTCGTTTTTGCTCCTATAGTCATTTTATTGCAGAATTAAGTATTTAGAAGGCCAGAGCTGGGTCTTCCTTTATATACCTGGTATGCTGCCTAACAGAGGACTGTGTACACGTGGGCAGTCACTAAATACCATTTGCTTTCTGGGTCATAAGTATTCCTATAAGGCTGGTAAAGAAAATGACACCAATACGGAAAAGATGCAGTTATCTGCTTTTAGCTGGAATAATGTTGTTTGCCCTTCATCTCCTCCTATATTAAAACACTTTGTAAACTTCAGGGAACTGTGTCTTACACCAGAGAAATTAAGAAATATTTAATAATAGGATTGTCCAGCATCACAAAAGGAGCTGTTCACTTTAATTCCCTGTCTGAAATAAGCAGCTCCTTTTCTTCTAATAGGGAAAGGGAGAGAGCGAGAGCGAGAGAGAGCATGACAGCAAGAGAGAGAGAGTGTGTGTGAGAGAGAAAGAGAGAGAAAGAAGGAGAAATTGATTAAACAAACGAGATCAAAATAGGATATGAGGCACTTAGAAATGTAACCTGGGTGAATAAAGAGTTTGAGGACAAGAGAGCTAAAGGCAAATATATTGGGAATCGTCAGGTCTGAATGAATACTCCCTTTGTTCTATACAACAAATGTGTGATCTTCCCTGCCAAGGCTGAAAGAAAATGGATTTCCCCAGGAATGCCCCATCGCTGGAGAAGAGATGTGCCATCAAAAACCATCATACTCTGAGGAGGCGTAGCAAAAAGATTAAACATTTAAGATAAATGATGGGGCAGAGAAGACAAGGATGTAGAAGAGCTAAAATGCCAGCAGCATCCTGAGAATGAGATCCACAAACATGAAAGAAGGAAATTGAGGGTGTCAAACTTAAACCCATGGTTTGTATCCTCTGGCCCTGAGCAATTTGGAGTTTAAGGAGAAAGATGGAACATTCTATTCACCATGGTGGTGTTTCTCGGATGTCAAACATGCATAACCAAGCCCATGCCAAAGTATATTAAGCAGTTGCCCAGCATCCTCAAGAAACATTTGAAAAAATGTAAAGGTTACGTTATAAGAAGAGTTTAGTGCCCTAACAGATGTCACCAAACCAATTTGGTTTCTCAGTTTTCCATTTATTTTCTAAAGCCAAAAAGTAGCCACCTATATAATATATATAAACTTTAAAATATATATATATTTTAAACTTTACCTCTTAAAATAGAGGTTAGGATCTGGACCCAGGTTACCTGGGTTTAAATTCCTACAGCCTATGAGAAATTGGACAAGTTACACAACATTTGGACGTTGGCTGACTCATCAATAAAATAGGAAGAATTGCAGTTTTTCCCTATAGGATTGTTGTGAGGCCTAATGAGTTAGAGCACTTACCAAAGCACTCAGCACCTGGTGAGTTATTGTTTTAGTTGCTTAAAATGAATTTTTAAACATTTTATTTCTCTAACCAAAAATATATGTATTATTATTATTATTATTATTCCTCAAATAACTGGATCAACTAAGTACAATATTGAGTACTTACCAGCGAACCATAGAAGGATAAAACATTAAAAGTCATACTTTTAATGGCAAAAACTGCTATTACTTTTGCACCATTCTGATATTTTCAGGACTTCCATTTGAATCTTAAAAAAATTTTTTTTTCAAGATTTCAAATCTCTGGTGAAATTTTCCATCTTCTACTTTCTTGAACATAATTGTTATAGCTTTTTAAAAGTCATTCTCTGTTAAACATAGAATTATCATATGCTCTAGCAATCTTACTTCTGGGTGTATACACAAAAGAACGGAAAGAGAGACTACAACATATATTTGTACACCAGTGTTCATAGCAGCATTATCCCAATAGCCAAAAGGTGAAGGCAGTCAAAGTGTCCACTGATACCCGGATATGAACCGATAAACAAAATGTGGTGCATACATACAATGGGATGTTATTCAGCCTTAACAAGGAAGAAAATGACGCATGCTACAACATGGATGAAACTTGAAGACACATTTAACATAATGTGACGACACATTATGTTAAATGAAATAAGCCAGTCAGTCACAAAAGAACAAATATTGTATGATTCCACTTATGAGATACCTAGAGTAGTCAAACTCATGGAGACTGAAAGTAGAATGGAGGTTATCAGGGGTTGTGGGGAGGGAGAAATGGGGAATTATTAAGGGTATAGATTTTGTTTGAGAAGATGAAAAGTTCTGAAGATGAGTAGTGTTGATGGTTGCACAGCATTGACTTTACTTAGTGCTACTGAACTGTATGCTTAAAAAATGCTTAAAAAGGTAAATTTTATGTTATGTGTATTTTACCAATGTAAAAATAAAAAAAATTTAAAGTCCCAGTCTGATGATTCCACAATTTGAATGACTTATTGTCTCTGTTTCTCTTGATATTTAGTTAGTTGGTCTTTTTTATCCTAAGACCCTGTAATTTTTTATTGACTAGAGGACGTTGTGCATAAAAATTGATAAGCCCTTGGATGACGGTGTTTTCCTCTGAGGAGGGATACATTTTTTCTCAGCAAGCAGAAAGAATACAGAAAATCACCTTCATTTTTCTGAGGGTGGGTTTTAGGCTTAGTTAGGGACAGTGTATTTATGTTTTGCCCCTATTCCTAAGGGAGAGCTCTTACTCTTGGGAGTGGACATTCTGGGCCTCACCTGAAGACCTGCTGGGGTGCTTACAAAGCCCTTCCACCTTGCTGGACTTGAACTCCAACCCTTGCCTCCTCAGCATCAAGGGGCTGTTGACGTCTCTGCTCATCTCTATAGTTTCCCAACTTCTGGAGTTTTCCTCCCTGGGTTTCTTGGAGTTTCCGCCTGCTCACATGTGGTCAGGAGTTGGCAAATGTCTCAAAGGGGTAATTGCACATAGATCTTTGGACTCACTTCTCAGCAGTTTCCTTCTTCTCCAGGATCTTTACTCCTCAGGTCTCAGCCATTTGACATCCCTGAACACCAATCTACAATCCCGTCTTCAGCTCAGACGTGAATTTGACCCCTTTCCCCCAACACTTCCCATAAGACTTAGCAAAGCCTTTGGGTAAAAAGCCTGGGTGAATGTAGAACTTACTTCTCTAGGCTTCCTTCCCTCAGGTCTCGTAGCCTCTCATCAGTTCTGCCTGCTTCAGTAGCTCTCCAATGCCTTCAAACAGTAGTTTTGTGTATTTTGTCTATTGTTTACTGTTATTTTCAGCAGGAGGGTTCTTCTGATGCAAGCTACTCTGTGGTGTCTGGAACCAAGAGTCTCCATAATCTCGTCTCAAAATCCTAACTCAACCTGCCTCTTATTTCACTTTAAATGTTCTTTTGCTTTTACTTATTTTATTTTTTTAATTGACTTGAATATTTTGGTTTTATGTATACAGTTTTAGTCCCTCTGCTTATTAAACTCCAGGCAGGAAGTGTTTTACGGAGAACAATAGTGAAGACAGAACATATTCAAAGCAACGGAAGCGGTTTGCGTTTCACTTTGTTCTTCATCAGCCTTCACAGTTTCCCTAATTAGACCCTCCTAGTGCCATTCAACATCGTTTGCCAGCAGCCAAGCACCCGAATTTAAAAACTACGTGCCAAAATCTAACGCCTCACCTTCAGACACCTGCATGGCCATGAAAATTATTCTACTGTATTTCTGAGATTGTTATTAAAATGTTATTTTTCTGGGGTTATAGACAAACTATCATGTTTAGAATCTTGGTCTTAATGATACTATGGATGTCATAAATTTTCTTGCTATTTGTTTTGATTTGACTGTACATATTTCTTTTTTTTTGACAGTACATATTTCTATACTAATATATCCAGAGTAGGTAAGTATATGAAACTAGTAATTATTCAACTAAACAAAGCAAACACAAATTGGGTGATGATTATATATGATTACATACAAGAATTATGTGATACACTGTAGGAGCCCCAAATATTATTTCATCAGAGTTCTACATATTTACATAACTGTGAATAGTTACAAGTAATTGGCTACAATATAAGGTACTAAAAATAAAACTAGATAAAAATCATTATGTGTATATTTATAAGCCAAATAGTAATACTGAATGCTAACAACACAATAAAGTAAGTATGGTTATTGTTTCCATATTACAAATGAGAAAACTGAAGTACAATGAGGTTAAATAATTTGTCCAAGGTCCCAAAATTTCCAAGTAGAATTCTAATCCAGGTCTCTTTGATCCCCAAGATAAGTGTTGTCATAGAGGAACAAAGTGCTATACGAGACTAGAAGAAGGAAATTATTTCCCTTTTGGATGATGAAATAAGGTATCAAAGTGAATACAGCATGTAAGTTGGGCATCTTTGGATGACTGGTATTTCCACAAGTGGATAAAAGTGAAAAGGCATTCTTGGCTAATGAATATGCATGAGAAATATGCACAGAAAAATTGTTTCAGGAGTTATAATTGTTCTAGAAGGGCTGGAACATAAACGGCATGTAAGGATATTGGGTAAGATAAAGCCTGAAAGATCCCAACCAGAGTGTAAAAACTTTCCAACACTTAGTGGCAAAATTTTATCATCACATAATATCTGTGGATCAGGAACCTGGGCATTGCTTAGCTAGGTGCCTCTGGAATGCCAAACACTAGAAAGTCACTGAAACTTCTTCTTACTCATCACCCACATCCATTGTCAAATCACTATAAGGAGTTTAATTATTAGCATTTTTCTCTCTAATGAAATATTATCTTATCTTACACTTGTCAGTATCTCAAATTCTATGGAAAAAGACAGAATGTTTGTGGTAGGTTCTGGGAGAACAGTTTGAAAACAAGGTTGTAGACAGAGCCAGTTCATGGGGTTAAGGAGTAAACAGGTGGTTAAGAAACATTTTTGAAATGTAACACATATTTTATTTTACACGTGAAGCCAGATATCTAGTTATCAATATGTCTTATTGCTTAATGGCTTATATTGCTTAATGACTTATAACAATATTCTTTTAATTTTGGTTCCTTTACAAATAATGTCAATCTCTGGAAATTTGACTATTTGAATTTCAAAATGTATGTTGACCTGTTCACTGAAAATGTATAGAATACAAAATGGTAATTCTTCTTTTGCTCCTGATTCTTATAATATAGGAGAGGTTTTACCTAAAAAAAATTTTAAAAAGTAATTCATCTAATAATATACTCTTAACCTCCCTTTAAGCATTTCCAAAACTTATCTAACACCTTATCTCATTTTTTGTCTTCACTGAGACTGTGACTATGCTAGATTTCTTGGTACCTTGTTTTCCTCTGGGTTCTCTGTGGCCACACAAAGTGAGTGACAAACACACTGTTTGTCAGCATGATAACAAAGCCACTGTATATGGCTGGCATTTCTCTAGGATTTGGTGACTATATATTTCAACATACATTGTAATCATATGGTGATTCTTCACTCCCACATGGCAATTCATCCAAGGAACTTTGGTTAAATGCCTTATTTCATGTTTCACGAGGTTTTCTTGGTTATTACTCAATTTAACTTGAGTTAGGCCAAGACACCAACAGGTGAAATAACCGAGTTAAGTTCACTCAGTGAATCTTAACCTCAAACTGCATCTGATAACTGCCCTTTGGAGATGGTTCTGTCCTAAGCACCACAGGTCCAAACCTTGGTCTCATATAATGAAGGTGCCACACATCAGAAGACATGTGTAGTCTAATTTCACTTGCCTGAGACCTTTTTTTTTTGTTTTAAAAAAAGGAACTAAATCTCTGCATTCTTGAGTGTTGATATCAAGATTAATTTTTCTGGGAATCCCACTAAACCCCTTTCTGATGAAGTTTCTTGTACATAGACCAGAAATGTTGTCAGCAGTCATACCATCCCTTTCCTACCTCCCTAGATTAAATACAGTCAATTGAGATGAGATATGTGATAAGGCTTTGAACCCAAAGAGGGAACAGTATAAATGTGAGGTGCTGCTTCCATGATTGCTAGTACCACTCTTATCTTATTGACAGAATAGGCAGCATGATAGAGAATGCAGAAGACACTGGATGAATCCTGGGCCCAACAGATACAGCTGTGGAATGTTGGGCAACTCCCTTAACAACTCTTATTTGTTTCTTGACCAGAAAAGTAGAATTGTACTCCTCATCTTCCTACCTGCCAAAGCTCTTATGAGTATCAGGGAGGTCATATACATGAACACATTTTACAAACAATAAAGGGCCAAATGGTAACAGTGGTTTTGAATCTAACAACCATTATAATGATACTGTCAGAACCTCCTCCCTTCTTCCAATTCCAAACCACCTGGAAGACCTACAGGAAAGGCAAAGCTAAAATCATGAAACCATCCAAAAAATGTGTGAAGTCACAGATGAAAATAAATTATTAACTCCTTTAACCTTATCTATGTCAAATCATGCCTAAGTTATTTTCTACAATAAGATAATCAGGCACATGTAGAAGAGTGCTTTTAGGAAGTTCTCTTTTTCTATCTCATTTGAAAATGTTCAGTTTTAACAATCACTAGTAAAAGGATTTTGGTTTTGGTAAAGCCACATTTTCCCCTTAAGGTGACTGTACTTCTAGCCCATTAGGAAGCCAGAATAAATTAAAAGTAAGGCCTAAAAATATTTTCAATGGGATATCCTCCATTGGCTATGGAATCCCACCCTTCCCCTCCACCTTCATTAACACTCCACAAACATGGGGGAATATCTGCTCAGGCTCTGAACTGAGACACTAACCCTCCTAGAAGACAACTATTTCCACCCAAACAACTGGTCCTCCTTGCCTTCTTGTCAGCACCATGCGCTGAGGGAGACTGTGTTTGGTCTCTTAATCAGGCCTTGCTGACGGGCTGACATCACCACAAACGTTTTCACTTAACTCTTTGGCAACAGTTAAATCCTTGCCAAAGACCAGTCAGTAAGTCAGAAAGCGTTGTGAGAGAGAGGCTAGGGGAGTCCGGAGTGTGACTGTCAGCTAGCAGTCTGTGGTGATGACAGCAGGGAAATCTAGGAGCTGAAACTGTTTTAAAGGTCACTCTGTGGCAGAACAAAAGGCCTCTGATTTAGAAAAGGAAACAGAACTCTGGCCCATCTAAGCCCTGGGATGCCGCCCTCTGAGCACTTTGCAAATTCATCATCTGCTCTCTGATTGTGAAGGCTGGGGAGGAACTGTTACTTTACAACCCAGTAGAGCCTCGGCCAGCAACTGTGTGGCTTAGCAGTGGTACGGGATAATCCGGTAAGATAGAAATGCCCAATAGTGTATCCATGACCCAACCGCCTGGTGTTTTTAAAGATATTGAAATAAGTCACCACCTGTTCTTCTTTGGTATTCTTTCTCCTTATCCTTTATCCTTTACTTCTCAACTTTGAAGTGCTAAATAATCTAAATTTAAAGTTCTTAACTACATAGGATAACATTTCTGTAAAAAGAGATTACATATATTTGGTGACTAAAAATTATGAATATTCATACGTGGAAGCTAAAAAAGTTGATCTCATGGAAGCAGAGATTAGAATAAAGGTTACCAGAGGCTGGAAAAAGCAGTGAGAAGGGGAGGATAGTTAGAGGTGGGTGAAAGGGCTGGGCATGATGGCTCACACCTGTAATTCCAGCACTTTGGGAGGTTGAGGTCAGGAGTTTGAGACCACCAGCCTGGCCAACATGGTGAAATCCTGTCTCTACTAAAAATATAAAAAATTAGTCAAGCGTGGTGGTGGGCGCCTGTAATGCCAACTTCTCAAAAGGCTGAGGCAGGAGAATTGCCTGAACCTGGGTGGTGGTGGGGGTGTGGGGGAGCGAGGTTGCACTGAGCCGAGATTGTGCCACTGTACTCCAGCCTAAAGTGACAGAGCAAGACTCAGTCTTAAAAAAAAAAAAAAGGTGTGTTTATGGACACAAAATTACAGCTAGGTGGGATGAATAAATTCTAGTGCTCTATAGCACTATAGGATGACTATAGCTAACAATAACATATACTTTCAGATAGCTAGGAGAGATTTTTAATATTTCTAATACAATAAATGTTTGAGGTGATGGATCTGTTAATTACTTTGATTTCATCACTATACATTACATGTATTGAAGTATCACTATATACCCCAATCTGTACAATTATGTTAATTTAAAAAATCAATTAAAAATGTATGAATATGACATACTAAAGTTAACAAACCATTTTTAAAAGGAACACAGATCCTTTGAGAATAACAGTAATATGTCCATGCCTCAATTAAGATAATCTCTTCTCACATTTTCTTTCCAAATCAGGAGAAGACTTGTAAGAAGAAAATGTCTTCACCCTATGGAAGCCATATTCTAGATGCAGGTCCATCACTTGTAAGTCATGCCAGATAAATTTGCTATCGTTTACTCTCCAAATTCTAACCTATTCTATTATTTATTTCTTGTCCCCCAACCCACGCCTTTTTTTTTCTAGCTAAAGCAGAAACTTGCTGTAGCATCATTAAAAATCCTAAGCAGGCCATGGCTGAACTTGGGCAATGTGGGAGCAAGACCTGCTGGGACTCTCTGCTTTCCTTGTCATCACCATATAAAAACAAGGGAGCACTCAAGGGAGGCCCAGTGGGTACCAGGAAGGGCTCTTTGCCAAAATAAAAAGAAGGGGAGTAAAGGCAGTCAAGGCACCACTCACAGAACTCATCTCAAAAGTCACAGCGCACATTTGGTACCTACCATAAAAGGAACTCACTTGGGCAAACCAGACTTACAAACTCAATCAACACCCAATAATCGACACAAAATGAATCCGCACGGCAGATATCTGCTCAGGGGTCTAAGATATAGACCTCATCTGAGTGAAGACTCAGCTGGATGTGAACTACACTGGATGTAAAGTCTGATAACGGCAACCAGCCCCAGGATCAGGAAACAGTGATGCCAGAACCATCTTCCACATTCCAACTTGGCAATGCTGGGTGGATGAGTTGGTTTCTGTTAGATGGTGTAGGAGAGTTGAGAGGAGAGAGAAAAAGCAGCGGCAACTACTGGGCTTCATGTAGTTGGAATTTCCTAAGTTGAAAGTTTAGGAGGAGGATGCTGATTGGTCAAATAATTACATTCCCAGCATGGGAAGAGTCTTCTGTTGTCTCTTCAAATCAACACTCCCCCCCACACTTCCACATAAGGGTGAGGGACAATTTCCAGAGATGATTTTTCTCAGGGGGTTTTCTACAGGGACACGTCTATTTTCAGACAGACTATTTTCATGGCTTTAAAACCAGCCAGCCATGTTAGATTAGGTAAACCACTTTTTGAAAAGTAGACCCACTAAGACACCGAATTGAGCCAAAGACCTTGGAGTGAGTCCACTGATAAAAAGAAAATGTCCAAATCTTACTAAGTTGTAGAGCTGTAGGCGTCCCACTTCCTTTGTCTGTATCACAAGCCACTCATTCCCCTTCTTAATGAAAACAAGAGGGAGTGATTATACCTCCTGGGGCTGTGCCATTTGTGCCGTCTGAAAGGCACTTAAATGAGTGGCACATTATCTCACACATCTGGAGTTTACCAAATTAGCCAATTATGCTCAAGCTCATAAAACGAAGCCTTAAATGTCATTTAACTAGAAAATATTATAATCACCAAGTGGTCTGATTGTAAGATGATACTTAGGGCAGCATCAGTGGTTACAGAAAACAAATCATGAAACAAAACACAGTTCAAATACCCCCCAAATGCAACCACATATTTTCTATAGCAATACTTTCTGAAGAATACCATATTTCTGAAGGCACCAGCAATCAACATGTTTCTCATTTGAAGCTAAGCTCAATCTGACCTAGTTGTTTCCTAGTTATTAGCTTTGAGCAAACCAATGACCAAGAATTTTGTACAGAAGAGAACTAAGCAACAAACAGGATGAAAATCGACGGACTGAAAACCATGAACTTATCTGAAATACGGAGCTAATTACAAAGGATGGGATAATGATTAGATTGAGTCTTGAGTTGCCAGAGCTTTGTAGTGTTGCCTCAGAATCACCAAGATTTGCTTGACTGCACATATACTGGTCTCAGAGCTTTTGTACATTACTTGAAGAAAGAGACAAAGCTGCTTTAAGTTGCTGTGCGATTTGAGGCTAGGAATATCAAAGACTTCAGAATAGCCATTTAAAAATTAGCCATTTATAGCCTTTATTTCCATATTGTCTTCTTTCCAGCCAATAAATAACAAAATTTGATCTTCAGTGCAAGATCACATACAGTCTATGGAAAAACCGCGGTTATACCTGCATGGCTTTGGGTAAGTCATTTAACTTCTCTGATCTTCAGTTACCTTATATGAAGCATGGGCTTGAGGATGCTATGTTGTGTTAATAGTGCTGTGCTGAGAAAAACATATGAAAAAAATATCATAGCGTAGTTCACGGTATGCTGAAGAAAATAAATATAGTTTTATGCCTTTCTCTACCTTGAATCAGAATCTCTTTCTGATTCAAGATCACCAGAATATCTTGAGTTCTGTTGAACTCCTGTTTTGCCTAATTTCAGGAAGAATGGCCATTCAAGCACTTTCAGAGGAGGCAGGGTGGGAGTAGGAATGGGGAGACTGTCCCAGGTTTACATTGACATAATGTATTGTCCCCTCACCCATCTGTGAACATTTCAATCCCTCTTTTTAAAGGAACAACAAGTACAAAAGATACTAGGCAGACTTTCATAAGATGCTCCGAGGTAAAGGGAAGTGGGGTGTGATGCATGGACACATGGTAAATAGAGATACCAGCCACTGTTTGCCTGGTGAGTTTACAAAATGAACCCTGTTGGTTTTAAAGGCAGCTAATTAACTAGGCTATATCTTTATGTCTCCTGGGCTCACTTTATTACAGTAGATGGACCTATTATTAGTTTATTTCTTCTTTTTTTTTTTTTTTTTTTTTTTTT
>NW_016107384.1:3637649-3735265 GCF_001604975.1 Cebus imitator
CTGCAACCTCCGCCTCCTGGGTTCAGGCAATTCTCCTGCCTCAGCCTCCTGAGTAGCTGGGATTACAGGCACGCACCACCATGCCCAGCTAATTTTTTGTATTTTTAGTAGAGACGGGGCTTCACCATGTTGACCAGGATGGTCTCGATCTCTTGACCTCATGATTCACCTGCCTTGGCCTCCCAAAGTGCTGGGATTACAGGCGTGAGCCACCGCAGATGAAAAATTGTGGTGATGATGAAGGTACTCTCAACAGTAATATTTCTCTAATGTCTTCATTTTCTATGAGTTCTCTCTTCTGTATTAGAGAAACAGCCTATTTGGTAAAAATTAGCTAAGTATGAGGATTCCATATAATAGAATTCCTTACTTGGAATTTGGAATGCCTGTCTTTGTAAGCTTTAACTTCACTTTTGTAAAGCTGTGTTTCATAAGACATGCTTTTTATTAAAAAAGTTTTAATAAAAAGTACAATGTATCTATGCTTTTTAAGGAGAAAAAGAATGTTAGAAATAGCGAAGAGATTTGGATTCATGGGGTTTAGCTACTGTCTCTTGAAAGCAAGTGAATTTTGAGTAGAGAGGTGAGGAATTGCATCTCTAAGAATGGTGGAGATAACCATCTCACTTTCTTACACTAGGGAAATGGGAGATCTGTGCAGATTTTAAGTGTATTAACAGACTTTAATGTTTTTAAATGACAGTAAATGACGAGCTCTCGAAACCTTTAACTTGGAGGAAATAGGAAAATCCAGGAGAGGTGAATTCTCCTATGTCAGTAGTCAAAATTGATGAGTGCTATCCTCCCTGCAGGCCACAGGCCAAACTGGCCTCTATGCACCTGAGTGAAAAACACAACATCTTGAAAATGAGCGACTGTAAAAACTTAATAAGAAAGTCAAAAGGAACTTATTTGACTAGGAGGAAAAAAATTAACACAGCATGTGTTAAAAGGCTTTTTTCTTTTCTTTCTCTTTTGTTTTGTTTTTTTTTCTTTCATTTAACCCAAGGCTATGAAATGCTCTTGCTCTGTATAAAAAATATCAGGGAGCTTTTTATTTTGTATTTTTACAAATATTTCCATCTTTAAGACTAGAGCGCTCTGGCTTTTGGCTAACAACATGTCCAGATCTAAAGGCATCACAGGAAGAATGGCAATTTGCTCTAGAAGCAATTATACATACAGTATAGAAAAAGGCCAATTTTACTATGCAGGGACCACACATACTGTATGTTTGTTATATTATTTGATATCAAAGCAGAAGCAGAGACATCAAATTCTTCCTAAAACACACACGAATTGAAGAGCTTGGCTAAGGAACTGCCATATCCAATTCAGAGATATCTGTTACAGCTCACAGATCGCAGTAATGTTGACATTACTGTTGTACAGGAAAAGGATACTTTCATTGGCTACATAATACGCTATGATTTCCTTAACTTTCTTATCATAATATAAAGGTTTACGTTATCAGTGTAGGGCATTTAAGTACTACATTACCAGAGTAATAGCTGGAGGAACTTGTTGACTTTTGTCACTAGGTGACCTCAAAATATTTAATCAAACATCAAGATCATTATCATAACTTCAGAGAGGGTAGTCTATAGAAGGATTATTGTCTCTGTTTCATTTTGCATCATTATGATGTTGGTGTGATGACTTTTGTTCATTTGTTTAGCGTACTTACTGAGTGTCTCTACGCAGTGCCAAACACAAGTATAAGGAATGCAGAGCTAATTGGGACATGATCCTTAGGAAATATATTCTTTGGTGGGAAAGGGGAGATAGACAGAAAATGAGCTTCATAAACAGGATAGTGCATGCTATATTTTATATATCATTTGTAGAGAAAGAAAAGAGTGGGGAAATAATTTAGCATATGATATAGAAAAGAGAGTCAGGGAGGATAAAACATGAAGTCATTTTTAAATGAAGAAGGATAGTTTGTAGGGGAGGGTTGGGGATAGGGTCCTCCAGGAATAGGGAAAAGCATGGAAAAGCCCTGAGAAAGTGAGAGACCAGGCCGCAAACCATCTGCTATTCCTAGAGCAGATCTGAGTATGAAGAAGGACCATACCAGGAAAGCTCTGCACACCATGATAAGAAGTTTGAACTTCATACCATGAAGTATATTTTTATATATTTACCAAATATTCTGAAGATAAATTATTCTAAAATAATTAAAACAGTATGACACTGGTATAGCTAGAGATAGATGAATGAATAAGACAGAATAGGAAATGGACAATCAAAATAGAAAATTAGAGGGTGAATATGTAGAAGTTTAATATGTGAAAAAGGCAGCATTGGCTGAGCGTGGTGGCTCATGCCTGGTAATCCCAGCACTTTGGGTGGCTGAGGTGGGTAGATCACTTGAGATTAGGAGTTTGAAACCATGAAATCAGTACATACTTTTTGGAAGGTAATTTTTCAACATCTCTCATATAAAACATGCATAATCATTTGATCCTGTAAGTCCATAGCTAGCAATGTACTTTATTGAATTAATATATTAAAACCATAAAAACAAAAAAGTTATGAAAATATATAATACACAAATATATCAATATATACTATATATTAAAATATATAAATACATGAACACACAAATGTGCAAAGATAGTATAACAATATTTATTGCACTATTGTTTGCAATAGCAAGAATTTGGAAACAACCTACAGGTCTACCATAGAGTTTAATTTCATAAATTGCAGCATATAGATAAATAAATTACTATGTTGTTAAAGAGAATATATTGGCATGGAAAGATATCCATAGTATAAGTTTAACTGAAATAAATAATTGACAGAATAGTATTTATAGTGTAATCTGGCAAGGGAGGTAGTGATCTACAGCAGTTAAGAGCATGGGCTTTAGGGTCAAGCAGACCTAGATTTGAATCCCAGCTCCATTACTCACCTGAAATGTGAAACTTATTGACTTCTCTGAGTTTTGGTTTGTTTATCTGTTTAACTGAAATGGAACCCAACAGAACCTACATCATAAAGTTGTAAGGAAAATCCCTACTACATAATAGAAGCTAAATATACACTAGTTATTATTATTGTTACATTTTTGAAAGATTTTTATTTTCAACCAATTTTCTTATAAAATCAGCTTCCAAAAGCAAATATAATATTCTTTGAAAACTTATATTGGATACAGTTTTTAACTGAATCTACACATTGAAGATAATTTTAGCCTATGTAAACAAATATTCTAATTTATCTGACCATTTAATAGATAAGGTAATAAATTGGATGTATCAATTTTTTTTTAAAGATAGTCTTGCTGTCGTCCAGGCTGGAGTGCAGTGGTGCAATCCTAACTCACTGCAACCTCCTCCTCTTGGGCTCTAGTAATCCTCCCACCTCAGCCTCCCAAGTAGCTGGAACTACAGGTGTCAGCCACTGCTCCCAGCCTTGATGCATTAGTTTTTGATACAGATCTGTTTTATTTGCATGTTGATAAACTAGAGTGTGAGTGGGGAATGAATTTGGACATTATATTTTAGTACCAAAATAAAGAACTGTTGAGTTTAGTTAGCCCCAGTCATAGAAACTTTAAAAAGCCCTAGTGGCATAAATTAAGAATTATCCTCTAGTCATTAAACTAGTTATTAATATATTCTTGTGGTAGTTACCATTATATGTATGTGTGTATGTATGTGTATATGTGTATATGTATATATATATATATATATATGCAGTTTTCAATCACATCATTAGGAAAAACATGACAAAGTAGAAAGGTACCCTTTTAAGTATTTTGCCCCTATTAAGACTAGGAAAATAAACCATTCAAAATGAGAAGACATATTAAGTAAAAACACATTAAAATGTGACTATATGAAGAATATACATACCCTTCCACTTGGAAAATCATTCGAAAACTGTCTCCCAAGCTTTTATAACTGTTTGGATCAGTTGCACATCTCTGAATCTGAAACCTAGAAGCAAAATTAAACCAAAAAAATCCAAGTTAAATATTTTGCCAAATGGCTTTTCTCATTTTTCAAAGTCTTAGAAGCTCAGCTTTTCAGATTAATCTAGAATATTCTGCTTTGGTATGAATTTTATTCATTTATTAGCCTTAAACAATCTTTATCTTATTTTTATAGCCATAAAATTATATTTCTCTGTACTTTAATGAAATCTATAAAAAAATTTTCATCTATTTCTTAACCAGGCAGATTTGCCCTGAGGCATTTATGCTTTTTCCTTTTGTGAAAAGCATACACAGATATCGTGGATTGTTTTAATGTAGAATTCAGAAATCTGAAGATGCATATGAAACAAGCCAGTGGTGGTATTTCTTATCTTAATGAGAATTCCTTGATGACAATTTAGTACAAAGGTTCAGAATCCACTAGAAACGTAAACAAATTTACAAGAAAAAAACAACCCCATCAAAAAGTGGGCAAAGGATATGAACAGACACTTATCAAAAGAAGACATTTATGTGGCCAACAAACATGAAAAAAAGCTCATCATCACTGGTCATTAGAGAACTGCAAATCAAAACCACAATGAGATACCATTTCACACCAGGTAGAATGGCAATTATTAAAAACTCAGGAAACAACAGATGCTAGAGAGGATGTGGAGAAATAGGAAGGCTTTTACATTGTTGGCAGGAGTGTAAATTAGTTCAACCATTGTGGAAGACAGTGTGGTGATTCCTCAAGAATCTAGAACTAGAAATACCATTTGACCCAGCAATCCCATTACTGGGGTATATGCCCCGAAAATTATAAATCATTCTACTATAAAGATACATGCACATGTATGTTTACTGCAGCACTATTTACAATAGCAAAGACTTGGAACCAACCCAAATGCCCATGATGATAGACTGGATAAAGAAAATGTAGTACATATATACCATGGAATACTATGCAGCAATAAAAAAGAATGAGTTCATGTCTTTTGCAGGGACATGGATGAAGCTGGAAGCCATCATTCTCAGCAAACTAACACAGAAACAGAAAACCAAACACCTCATGTTCTCACTAATAAGTGAGAGCTGAGCAATGAGAACACATGGATACAGGAGGGGGAACATCACACACAGGGGCCTGTCGGGGGCTGAAGGGGCAAGGGGCAGGAGAGCATTAGGAAAAATATCTAATGCATATGGAGCCTAAAACCTAGATGATGGGTTGATAGGTGCAGCAAACCACCATGGCACATGTATACCTATGCAACAAACCTGTATGTTCTGCACATGTACCCCAGAACTCAAAGTGAAATAAAAGAAAATACAGAGTAGGTAATAGGGCCTAACTTTGATCCTGATAGTAAATTTGGAATTCATTCTGGCAGGCAGGGGTCTGCACTTAAAGCAAGAGTTGGGGTTGTATATTGAGGTTGTATTACTCTACAGTTTACTATCACTACTCCATGATAGAACAAGGTTGATCATTCTGGGTAGTTCAGGCTATCTCGACTTTCACAGAAGCACAGTGCCCTGTATATACTTAGAGCTCAATAAACATGCATCTCATTTTTGAAAGTTAAATTCTTTTTTCTTCTTTTTGCATATGATCATGCATCTCCGAACTCTTAGCACTCCAAATGTGGCAGTTTACAGTACAAGGGCTTATCTTTTTGTTTTGTATTTGCTCTGGAGTTTGTCTTAAAGAGGCTTATGACAAGTACTCCCATTTCTCCCATACCTGAGCTGTTCTCTATTCTTTGGGTTCTTTAGCCTGCCTATTCCTTGTGCTTTACTTTATTGTTCCTGTTGTAAGTTAGGGCTCTTCTTCCTTCTGTGGGAGGGAATTCCCTCCACAGTTATCACCAAAATTTTACCTGGTTTTTAAAAATAGCTTTTCAAAAACACTTCTGATGTTATTTAGTTCAAAATGATTTTTGTAGATCATTGGCTTGATGATATGGCCACAACGTCTACTTCTAAGAATAATATATTTTATAATTCTAGGCCTCAGGGCATTATGCTGCAAACTGACACATATCAGACAGAAGAATGAAAGTACTGCTTTGACTGAAGCAGTTGGGCATATGGCCAGAGTGAGTGTGGGATAATACTGAAAAGCAAAGCAAGGCTGGAATTACATTTGGTTTGGTAAAGTAGAAAGTTGCTACATATGTTTGTGCAAGAGAGTACTGTTCAGAGAAGAGGGAGTTCAATCTTCTAGCAGAGTTCTTTGCAATACAAATCTGTAAATGAATATCTATTGACAGACTGGATGGATTAGAATGGGGGTATGGCAGGAAGAACAATTAGGAAGGAGCTACAATGGTTTGGGTAAGAAATAATGATGCTAGAGTATAAATAAAGAGAGCAGAAATATAATGAAAGGGGCAAGCTTGTTGGGTAGTCATTTTCTCCTTAATTTTTAAAAATGACACATTTAACATATTCTCCTTTTTTTTTTTTTTTTTTTTTTTTTTGTGACAGAGTCTTGCTCTGTTCCCAGGGTGGAGTGCAGTGGTACGATCACAGCTTATAGCATCTTTGAACTCCTGGGCTCAAGCTCAAGGGATCTTCCCACCTCAGCCTTCGGAGCTGGGACTACAGGCATGTACCAACACGCCTGGCTAATTTTTACAATTTTCTTGTAGATGCGGGTCTCCTCTTCTTGCCCAGGCTGGTCTGGAACTTCTGGGCTCAAGCAATCCTCCCGCCTCGGTCACTCAAAGTGCTGGGGTTACAGGCATGAGCCACTGACCCTAGACAACAAATAACTTTGAAACATACAGAGCAATTTCTAAAATACAACTTTGGCTCTAGTTCAAATAAGAATATTCATTTCTGTATTTGCATATTTGTAACCTATATTCATTGCTGAGTATAAAACCCTTCCTTACATCTTGTTTGTAAAACCAGTACTCTTCTCTAACTGTTCTTTTAAAAAAATTATTCAAAATAGTTTTATATATTATGAAAGTATCATATAAGCATAGATGCCTCATAATATCTGTAATAAGCTTTCATTAAGTTCATTTACCTCAGCAAATTCCTTTCTAGATGCATTTTCCCAAATCACCAATTATTTTCTTAATGTGTGCCATATGATTTAAGATGCTACAGGTTTTACAAAAATCCAGGGTATTACCTTCAACCTCAAGAAGCACAAGAAAGAAATATAAGAAACAAATAACTATATAAGAGGAAATATGCGGAATATGAAGTAGCATCGGCACTGGGTTGTCCAGGTGTTCACGAGGGGAGCAATTACTGCTTTCTGCAGAGGGTCAGGAAGGGTTTCAGGAAAGAAGGATTTCAGCTGGTCCTTGTGGGAGTCAGAGAGTAAACCAGGGGGAAGCATTCCAGGTGGGGAAATGACAAGAACAATGGCCAGTGAGGGAAAGCTGTCCTTTTAAATGGGGAAGCGAACACCACAGCCTCCTACCCTGGGTTTCCTTAGGGAAAATGTTATAGTACTCTGCTTGCTGCATGCACTTGGTTACTCAGGGTGCATGGAGACTTGAAGTGGTTTGGTAGAAGGTATGTAGGAGCTAAAGTCAAAGCCCAGTATAAAGTACTTGACCTTTTGTGCTGCTCCCCTCAGCACTCCAGCTACCTCAGGATGGCCACTGCACCATTGTGTAGCCCTGGTTCCAGATGGGTCTGTGAACAAGTCAGCAGATGGGCCAGGCAAGCACATGCTATGCCTAGACATTCAACCTTACCCTTTCCTTCCCTGCCGGGGTTAGAGACCTCAGCTTTGCCTATGATGTCTGCATTCCCAGGTTATTCCCAGGTGGGTTTTCTGATAGCTTGTGCAAACGTGAAGACAGAGTATGATGATTTCACAACTCTAGACATTTTGCTTACTAGTTGCAATTTTGTTTTCTCTTTTCAGAACCCAAGAGATAATTATTTCCAATCTATTATTCATTGAGTTAATAAGAGTTCTTGAACACAACTGTGTATTATACACTCTACCATTTGGGGGCTTACAAAGAAATAAGGCAAAGCCCTGCCTTGTAGAAGCTTTCAGTAAGGTGAAGGAGATGTGCAAACAAATGATTACCATACACAAAAACTATTGTTTAGAAAAAGTGTCTCAGAGTATCAGATGCTAGCCAGCGAGTTTTACTGTATTGAAACTAGCACCACTCTTATTGGGGATGATCAACTATTTATGGGTGGGAAATAGTGCTTTGCAGAGTCATTGGAAGGGGGGGAATAAAGAAAGAATATCTTTGGGTTACATATCTGTAATTAAACTTTACCCACAGATTTTAGAACAGGCAACAAGGAAGGGAAGTCCATGAAATCTTTGAGGTGTGCTTCATTTAGGAGCTGACTGATGAGTGATGCTGAGTTAATTACAACCAGGAGCAGCAACATCAAAATAACATTACAGGAGCAGAGTCCATAAACTGAGTTGGATGAGCAATGCAAAAGGATGGGCAGGCATGGTAACTACTAATGCCCCAGTAAAGCTTCCCTTCCATTCTTAACTATGCTAAAGCAGCGGGAGGCCCCATTATACAGGATAAGTTAAGGACAATTGTCTCTTCTACCGTGCATCTCACATATATCATGTCTACACTTTGCGGAGAAAGTACTTGCAGTATTTGGTTGCAGTATTCCATTCCACTACACATGACTTATTCTGATCACAGAGTTATCAGTTTTTCTCAGGAATCTGTTTCAAGTTGATATAATTACAGTGCATTTTGGTCAATCATGTAAAACAGCAATTTCCTTCTTCCTCTGCTCTACATTTCAGCAACTTAAAAGGTTTCTCTCTTGGATTGAAGCTTTACATCAGCATGTTCCAAGCTGCATTTTCTGCTAACAAATTCTCTCTATTCTCAGGGAGACAATTTTCCAGTTACGTAATACAACCCCTTGTAAAATTACAAAGGCAAAGCCACACCATTCTTGATTGCATTTAGAAGAAAGGGTTGGATCTCTCCATTGTCCTAATAAAAGCAGTTTAGATACATCTGGAATATCCATCTAAGTAACTTCTTTTATTAGAATGGAAACTTGCTGCCACACTGACAGAGTGGACAATGAAGTAACACTTGGGACATATTTTGTGCCTAACATCTGATCAGAATCACACACAAGAGGAAGGAGTGTGGCTCAAACTCTGGGCTACATTGCAAAGGAGCCGTTGTTCCTGTAGGCAAAGGACTGCACTCACTTAACAAATGGGAGGAAACAGGCCTTGCCATTCACTAGCCACAAATACTAAGTTACTGTGGTAGCCACCAGGGTAAGGAAGGGTTTCTCAATGTTCACACACAAATGTACAAGCATACTTTTTAAAGAAAAAAAACGTTTGCACTAATTAAAACTTTTTTTTTCTAAATTAGCTGAGAATCATGACTGCAGCATTTCACACTGTCTTTGTTGTGTGCTCAGTGATATTCAATTTTAAACTAGTCTGTGACTCAGTCTCAGCATAGATATACCACTACCGCTTGTCTGAATACTCTGAAGATATGGCCAAAGAAAGACATATCTGCAAGAAATAAAATGGCTTTGCTGCTAAAAGTCTTAAGACAAGGGTGTTTGAAAATTCTAAAATCTCAAATTTATGTAGTGCCTTTATTTCCAAAGTAATTTTACATCTACCATCTTCTTAACAAATATTGAATGAGTCTATTCTGGGGAGTGGAGGCTGTAGAAATATATTTGTATACTATACACTATATATTTGCATATACAGTTTGTGTGTGTGTGTGTGTGTGTGTGTGTGTGTGTATATATATATATATATATATATACATATATTATATATTTGGTGCAAAAGGAATCATGGTTTTGGCCATTACTTTTAATGGTGCCTAACATACGATCTTTTAATGTCCAAAACCACGATTACTTTTGCAGCAACCTAATATAACGTATATATTCCTATCTTTATGTGAATATGCAGTAACTGAATTGCAAAGGGTTGGATTGGGGTAGATGATAAGATTTGTCCTGAAGTTACACTTGCATAGCACACACTCTGCTTTTTAGTTAGATCATATGGTTATTTGGGGTGCTTTGGGAGAGGGAATGGATGGAGACTGGCAGTGGGAAGCCATTCTGAGCCACCCATTTGGCACTGCCACCAATCCCTAAGCAAATCAGTGAGATGGGTAAAGAGCATTTCTGGCATCATCCCTGGATCACTTCCTAGTTCAGTAGTGTTCCTGTGCTCTCTTCTGCCTTCTCCCATTCAGCTCTGCTTTTAGAAGCACATTCACATCCATCATTGATCCTTATTGCGACTTTTACTTTAATGTGCCATCCATCAAAATGTGTCCTCTCTTATAGGAATTTCAGCGATCAAAAAAAAAAAAAAAAAAGATAAGAAGGTTTGTTTTTGTTTAGGATGAAAATGCAGAGCACTTACCACCAATGCCAGCACAAAGTGCCACTTTTCCCCCTTCACTGGCAATTTATGCCACACTGTACTAGGCTACATAACAATTCCACCTTTATGTCAAAGGAGGTGAAGCACTTTGAGGAACTGAGACCCAGACTGGGAGCCACCAGTTATAATTCCAGTGCTGCCACTGACTCACAGTGGTGAGATTTGTGATTTAATCCCTCTACCTTTTTCCTCAGCAGTAAAATGGGACAATTTGATTTGAGGGAGAGCAGCACACAGACTTACTATTTGAGTTTGCTAGCCATAAGAGAGAATAGACCTTGCCTTTTGTATTCTAACGGCCCCAATTCCATCCTTTCTAGAGGTGGGAGACTGCTAGTAAAAGTTGTGTACTGATAATAAGTGGTGATGAGCCTAATGAAACTCCCTGCAGAGATTTCTGTTAATGTGACATGAACAAAGATTATTAATAATTACCTGACTATTACACATGTTCCTCAATAAACACTTAAGAAGCCCACTAATGAATCAGAGATTAACAGACTAAAGGTTTGCAATTACAGGACACATTAAAAGGAGAACTGTAGGAAGATTAAATAAAGATTTTAATTCACTGTAATTAGTCTTTCTTACTGAAATTAGATGTTGCTCCTACAGAGTATATTTGCTTTCTTATGAGTTGGTTGAGCATAGCCAAAGTCAGACCAAACATGCAAAGACAAGTCTGAGATTTTGAAATTTACATGTACACACCGACCTCACCAACTCTGGGCCAAGGCCCTAGAAAGCACATCTTCAGAAGAATTCCCACCTTATATGTTTGTTTCCCATTTTCTGAAAAATCATCATCCAAGAGAAGAAATAGCATCTTCCTACTATTAACCCCTGGGGCCTGTGCCTTTCTCATCCCTTGGGAAAGACGACATCAGATGGTGGAAAGTTGATACTGCTGGTTTTGAAGATAGTTTTCTTTAGAAAGTACTGAGAGGGGGAATGGTTTCCTTCTAACATTTCTATATGTCCATAGCTTTACTCTTCCAAGTTGAAGTATCTTGTAATGTGAATAGTAGTTTAAAAAATTTATCTATGGGTATTTTGTTTTTACTTCAGATTAAATATAATAATAATCTATACTGGCTGGGCATGGTGGCTAATACTTGTAATCCCAGCATTTTGGGAGGCTGAGGCAGGTGGATTACTTGAAGTCAGGAGTTTGAGACCAGCCTGGCCAACATGGTGAAACCCCATCTCTACTAAAAATACAAAAATTAGCCAGTCATGGTGGCAGATACCTGTAATCCCAGCTACTCGGGAAACTGAGGCAGGAGAATCGCTTGAACCCAGGATGTGGAGGTTGCAGTGAGCAGAGATCGCACCACTGTACTCTAGCCTGGGCAACAGAATGAGATACTGTCTCAAAAACAAAACAAAACAAAAAAGCAAACCAAACCAAAACTGAAATAATAATAATAATTGACACAGCATTGGCTTAGCACTGACTGAGCTCAAGAGGGCCTCTAATCATATTCAAAGGTCGTGGTTTACAGTTCCAGACATGGATTTTTGCCTCAGCATTTACTGAACTCCTCATCTGTACAAGAAACAAGATTAAGGGTTTTGGGGCCCCGAAGATGAATAACACTCAAGTACTGACCCCTAGAAGAGAACAACTATGATTGAGGTGGCAGGAGATGTTAGTAATTAACTATAAAACAAGGTAGAATATGCATGTTAAACAGATTCTAGAAACTTGGTTCACCTGCAATTAAGGTGCCTTTGCTTGCTGCTTTCATATTCTAGGCCTGGCATCAATTAACACTCCAAAAATAATGCTAACAAGTCCACCAGGGTCATGGAGTTTGGCTCTGCCCAAGCAGTGATCACCGACTGAAGTTCAAAAGCAGTACTCATACATATTTGGCTGCTTATCAAGTTATTCTAAAAATCTAGGGAAAGATAGATACTTTTCCTGATTGTTGCTTAGTCATTTCTGCAGAAGAGTCTCTTTAAAAAAGACACAAAAACCTACAGCTGGTTAAAAATTAAGATGTTCTTTGCCTGCTTAAAATCTGTATGTCTTTATTAGGTGTAGGTGGGCTGGGCTATGCATTGGCTTAACATTTATGATACTGTAAAGGAGACCAATAAATTTCTCTGTGTTATTAAAAAACAGTTTACAGTTTGAAAAAATATGTAACCTGGAGTGCTCAGTCAGCCTAGATAATTGCTACAGATAAAGTAACAACATCTTGGCAAGGCCACAAAGGCAAGGAAAATCTTCTGAGCCATGTAATTTTGAAAATGTTTTTTAACAGAGCCTCAAAAATATTATCTCTCTGAAATATCAGATCAACCCTGATAGCCTGAATATACTTTAAGTAATTTCCTGTGATCCTAGACACATCTAATTGTAGTTCCTTTCACAAGCCAAGGAGATTTAAAGCCTGATATTTTGTGACTGTACATTTTACAATTTACACTTTTAACAGTACACTTAAATATCTTATAAATAGTTCGTCATTTTGCTAACCACACTTTTCACTACAATAAACATTTAGTTACGTATCCTTCATGATTATGGGGAAATAGATCTAGTTTTGTACATCTTTCACAATTACAAGACATGGTATTTCTAGTATTTAGAATCTATGTAACATTTGACATTGCAAAATGAATTGTGATAAGAGAGTTTATTCCACCATCTGGCACAAGTTCTACTTGTTTATATTACTTATGAGATAATAACTAACTACAGTGACAATATAATTCTAAAATTTACTTTAATGATAATATGCTAGTTAACAAGTCAGAGGCAAATGATCATTAGAGATCACAACCTAAATCTAATAATGTTAAACCACAAGTAATAAAATAGGCTAATTAATATAGCTGTATAATTAAAATGCCAAACATAAACTGATCTCCATTAAACAAAAGCTTGACTAGCATAATTTTTAATTATTTTGCTTTGTAAAATAAATGTCACATCATAAAACTATGTTTAATATCAGATTATAGTGCTACCACTCTTTGAATATACATATGTATGTATGTATACATGTATTTAAACTTCATATTTAATACCAACAAATAACTTCACCTCCACATGCTCTTACTATATTGTCCCACCTGCACTGACCTAGGCTGGCCATTACAGGGGTTAATTACCATAAAACCAACTCATATTTGGGAAATGGGGGAAGGATAAATCAAAATTGGAACTAAAACCCATTATCAAGGTAATGAGAATAAGATCACATCAGCCTCAGCAATCAACTTTCTCCTGAACTCACCAATAGCATCTACTGCCTAGTGAATAAGAAGCACAAAACACCATCTGTACCTGTTGAACCTTAACTCATTATTCAGGATGAGACTGAAGTTCTTGGTTTCTAGCTTCCATACAGGATTTCCAGAACAAGGAATTTGAATGTAGTTAAATCTGCCAGAACCTTCTCACTGGCCCTGGTAACTGAGCCACTTCACAGAAACTGTGCAATAGAGAACAGTAGCCAAGGCCTATCGAAGGAGCCTGTTGAACAATATGGAGTCTCTGGAGACCTAATATACTATTCCATTTTATTTTAAGTGATCAAATGTACCTACTGTATGGTTTATTTAGCACTGTTAAGGATGCTTTTCAATAATATTAAAGAAAGAAAGATGAAAAGAATGTGAGTTGCTTTGCATCCATAAGCATAATTGCTTATACTAGAAAAAAATTCCAGGGATGGAGATCATAAGCTTGGCAAATAAGGAAGAAAATACGCTTATTCTTATCATGGTTGAGAAAAATTTCAAGGGAGGTGTTTATTTTTATATCAAGATTGACATCACATGTTACCAAGATTTGGATTGGTTGTTAACAACTCCAAATGAGGACACAATTTTCAAAAGCATTTCACAGATGGATCAAACCCCAAACTGACAACAAATGGTAGTCATACTTCTTACTCTTATGTCATTTTCAACATTGAGAGCATTCTTCCATACATAATCTATCCCAGTGTGTCCTCTGGTTTCACAGTTTCCTTACGTTTGTAGAATTAAGATCACTTGGAAAAGAAAAAGTGCTAGCCTGGAGCTAAAAGGGCAGCAGGCTAGAGGAAGCAGTTGTCTGCTTCCAGTGGTACTGTACTAAAAATTTGTCTCTAGTTCAATGAGTGATCAGTAAAAGTGCTTCTCTGAGCTCAAGCTTTTCCATTAGTAAAAAGAGAATTGCTTACATAGCACCCAACTGATGAAGTTTATCTCTGGAATACTAAAAAACAAAAACAAAAAACAGCCCTCAATGAACTCTGCCAGGGAAAGAGGGCCAGCCCTCCAAGAAACTGTGTCCATTTAATTTGTACCCTCACTGCCAGGTGTACAGACTGTGAATGCAGAGAGATCTCTTCTTGGGAGAGAAGAGATGAACATCTTTGTAGGAGGTTTTAAATGCAGGTCTGTTTGGAGAGCAAAAGACATCATATGATCTCTTTTAGCCTTCTCTTCATCACTAACTGCATTGATATATTCTGGACAACAACAACAATAAAAGATCTGTCTATACTCATCGAGCATCATGGGGTTTACTTATTTCCAAGTGTTCAAGGGCCAATTGAATGCCTGAGGAGTATCATCAAGGCCGGTATAAACTAATGAGCTCTGTAAATTCTCTCTCTCTCTTTCAAGATCTCGTCCTCTTTCTCTTAACTAAATGCCTTTAGTAATAAATATCCCATTATGTCATGAACTCACACTCAAAGGAGACCCAGTGGAAGGGTGTGGTTTCATAATTATCATCAAATTACATGTTAAAAATAATTAAAAATCACTTAGAATACTGGCAACAGAAAGACACATGAATGAATCCGACCTAGGAGCAGGCCTAACTCGTCCACAGAATTTGAATAAGAAAACGATGCTTCACTAATTAACAAATGTTTAATAAAAGACAACTAATATGTTTGGCAGTATTATAGGTAGGTGCTTTGCTAGGTTGCAAAAACACTGCAAGACAGTCCAAGTCATTTAATTTTGTAAAATGCTGACTTTAGCAGCTTTTACGTAAATGTCACTTTACATTTTAAAACATAATTACCTTTAGAAAATAATTCTGTTCTACAAATTGAGATCTAGATAATTGGGAGTCATGGGAAACCTAGGTTTCCTAAAATACTAAAAATTAAACATAACATGTGCTTTTAAAATGGGACCCAAGTTAGAAAGATACAATGAATACATGAGAGTTAAATCTCCTCCTTCAAATTCCTGATGGGGTGAATTGTTGAGACTAATTTCTGATGGTGTGAATTGTTGAGTTTAATTAAACTCCCTTCACTCTCATTCAACGAATCATCCTGAAATTTAAGTGTGCAGGTTGAACATTTGGAATTTCAATCCCTCCCAAGTAACACCTTATTACTGAGTATAAAAGAGCAAAAAGTGTTCTCAAACAGTGGAATTTACAGATAATTCAAGCCAACTAACATTCATTGAATGCCTACTCTGTACTGGGTACCTAAGAGCTAAACTCTACTAAGACACCAACCCTCACATAGAAGTTTGCATTACAATAAGAGACAAATATGTAGCATTCAAACATTAATAACAGGCAAGGTTTCCCAGGTTTGTCTTATTCTTGCTTGCCTCCTTGAATAGTACACAAGGAGCCCAGTGTAGCATTTTCAGGGTCAGTGGGGACCTCTTGAATGGGGATTACCTTCCTGTTCTGTTACACAGTGTTCTCTAGCTTGGCAAGGCTGAGGCAGGTGAGTCCCTACACGAATGGCCTCACATTGCTTTTCTGGTTGTTTTCCCTGCATAGTTTTGTGCTGTTTTCTCTCTTTTTGTTAGGCAGTGAGGTCTCATTTCTTGCACATCAGTGTGTCTGCCTCTAAGTCACACTCCCTGCTCTGGGCACCTCCTTCCACTCTTTCTTGGCCAGATTCCTCCTATGTGCTTTAATTCACCACTCAAAATCAGCAGTGGACTAAGAACCAGAGAACCTAGCTTGATCATGGCTCTTTGTGAGGGCCCAAGGGGCCACACCATGAGTGAAGTCCATCAACATTACTGTCTGGCCTTTGCAATATCAATTTGGGCTGTTCACAGATCATTTTTGTATGTGTTCTATTTCTCATTTCCATGTCAGAGAGTTGAGGTTTGAAGATAAGTGGCCGCTGAGTTTGGACATTCCCTGAGAATGGGCTGTCCTGGGGGGAGGAGGAGTCATACAGCCTCCGTTTTCCCGTAACATTCTCTCCCACAGTCCTAGGTGGTCACTCTGAGGTACAGCCCCTCATGCACCATCGATGGCTTGTGGCTATGCCGGTCCCTTCTGGATTCTTCTACTCTAAGGGCTTAATAGTATCCCATGGCTCCTGGAAGCCAAACAAGATCTAATCACAACTTTGGATGAGGTTGCGGATGAAGACAAGGACGATGACACAAAGCACAGACGCCAGCCTGAATGATTCCCTCTTCCTTTTGTTCCCTTATTTGTTGTGTGGATTCTGTTTCTGTTTGCTTCTTCAAATAAAATGCCCTTTCATGCTTTTTATGTTTGTTTCTCACTTCTGCATTATGGACTATGTGGTATATGTCTGTTATTTAGATTTTCATAGATGTATGTTTAGTTTGACAATTTGACAATATGAAAATGTCTGTTGAAAAACCTTATATTTTCAGAATTCAGACCAAATCACTGTGGTTTTCTGTTGGCTCTGGTGGTATTGCACTATCCCTTTTGGTGGGAGAAAAGAGAAAGAAAGAAAAAACCACCACAAAGCTTTCTGCTTCTTAGTACAAATGCTTTTGGGTCTACTAAGCCCACTCTTACTCATGTGCATTAGGTCAAATTCTGGCTGAAATCATGGGACAGCTGCAACTTCATTCTTTGAAATCTCAAAAAAATCTTGATATACTCTATAGAGTAGTTGGCAGATTTTTCCTTTCTTGGTGTTTTAATTTTCTTCAATGTAGACAATTTTTGAAATAAGGCAAGGGAAGAAATGAGAATTTTCAGTGGTGAAATCAGTGTATTCACAACTTTAAATATGTAATGCCATGGGAACTTTCTGCAATGAAGATTGGTTTAAATAAATATTTTTTAGAGGTATTACTTAGGTTAGGTTTCAGTTAACTATTCAGAGAGTTAAAAGGCTATGAAAATAATATGTTGTACATAATAAACATATAAAAATTTTGTTAAATCAATAAAAAATGTAAAAAAAAGCTATGCAGTTTCTGAAAATGTTTTTAAAATTTACCACCGATAAGCAAGTGTACAGTTGAAGATACCACACTCTTAGATTCTAGTGCAATACAGGAAAAACAACTTCAAATTCCAAGTTTAAATAGTCTGGAAAGTTGAAGGCACAAGGAGATGACTTCTTTACTACATTGCAATACTTTATCCTAAATGAGTGTGCCTTCATGCCTTTGTCAAGGGCTTTGGTGGCTGGGACTGATGTGTCTCAAGGTGATTCACATAAAAAGGGAGGTGGTTTATGATAGAGCTCATGTGTGGCAGTGTGAGGTCTTCTGGGATCACGTGTGGTCTTCTGGAACTGGGACTGAGGCATGGAAATCCATGAGGAACTATGCAGATGGGATCAGCTGTCCACTAAAACCTCTTGCTCCCTTTTCTGTCACATAAAGTTGATGCTAGAAGACATGCACACAGCCAGATACATCCAGGGATACTCCCAGCTCCCTGTACATCCAGGGATAGCTCATGTGACTAGCTCTTGTCAGTGGAATACAAGCAGGGTGACATGTATCACTTCTAGACTGAGGCTTTTAGGAAGTAAGTGACACATCTTCATTTTCTTTCCTGTTAATATCTTGCAAGACACATCTGACATCAAGACTGTATCACTCACAAGATGGAAGCAGAGGGCTCCAAATCCCTAGTGGGTATAGAGCCACAGATGGGAGGAGCCTGGATCCCTAAATCACACACTGAGGAAAACCATCTCCCATCCAGGAACACCTGTGTTGTTCTATTGTAGAAGTGACTCTACTTCTATGAGTTAAATTGCTAAAACGTAGGGATTTTTCTTTTGTTACTGCATTAGGTGTGCCTTAACTGATACAAGGATTGGAATTGTACTGTCTCTGCCTCTCTGTGAGTCCTCTTTAAAGACTGGTTCCTCCTGGTCCCCATACTTCCTGCTTCCTCATCACACTGACTTTGACAGACTGATGCCAAGTCTTGGTATACTATGATGCAAACCTAGTACCCACCACTTACTCCTTTCTGCACCACATGTGCCAAATATCTTTCATCAGCTCTTCCAGATCCACTCTCTACCCCTTTCTTTGTTTGGTTTGTTTGTTTGAGAGAGAGTCTCACTCTGTCACCCAGGTTGGAGTGCAGTGGTGCCATCTCACCTCATTGCAACCTCCAACTCCTGGGTTCAAATGATTCTCATGCTTCATCTGCCCAACTAGTTGGGACTACAGGTGCCCACCACCATGCCCAGCTAATTATTTTAGTTAATAAAGATGGGATTTCACCATGTTGGCCAGGCTGGTCTTGAACTCCTGAGCTCAAGTGATTTACCCACCTCTGCCAGGACCTTGGTATTACAGTGGTTCACACCTGTAATCCCAAAGTGCTGGGATTACAGGTGTGAACCTCTGTGCCCAGCCACTTTCTACCCCTTTCTACTCTGTTCCTTCCCCTGAGAGGTGATTTGAATTGATTGCATCAAATGACTCCTGTGTTATCCTTTTCTAGTTGAATTTGGTTAATGAAGAACCCTAGAAGGTGACAGAAGGGAGGAGAATGCATTTGGGATACCTATACATCTGGTTCTTTCCTGTGAGGCTTCCTCAGGCTTCTTGGCTCTGTCAATAGGAGTTCAATGTTCCTATCAAAGAGCCTTCTCAAGGATAAAGAGCTTTTATCTTTGAAGTTTTGGTCACCTTCTCCTTCACACATGCCTTGGAGTGACAGCTCTACCTCGTGGTGCTGGAAGCTCCAGGATCCCGAGTTATTCCTTGCGGTTTTCTTTCACCCTGCCCACACCTTTGGATTCAATTCATGTATAAACTCTCTTCAAATTATCCTACTTTTGGAGTGACATACGCTTCTCTCACTGCAAAACCATATTACAGTTACAATTCTCTAGGAGGTTGTTCTTGGGTCAGCTGTCTAATGCTGTTTCCCTTAACCATGTCCAGGAGATAGAGGCATCATGCAAACGTGCTACCAAGCCCAACCCCTTCAGCAGAGGCTGAGTGGTGGCGGCTTGCCATGGAGGACATTTGCAGACACTTCAAAATAAGTGGTGTACAAATAGTACACCTTCATATTTTCTGGTAAAACTTTCCCCTCTTTTCATTCCTCCTCAGCTATATGACTGATGTCATCCACTGTTGCATTTTTTTTTTCTGCTTCACCATGGAGAGAGCTGATTATTGCTTTCTACAGGACTGTGTATTGTGACCAGTTCATATTTCTAGGACAACACCATGGAGAATCCAAGTTGTTACATTTAAAAATGAAAATGTTCACAAAAACAAAGAGAGAGAAACCGTAGAAATAACCACAGAATCAGATTTTCACCACATTACTTCTTAGGGAGAAAAAAGTCTTTGTACCAAACTAATTCATTAGATATGCCATAGAGTATTGCATCCAAAGAACTAATCATGATTTTCTCTTTCACATTTTTAAAGATCGTTCATATTTGTCTTACTGGCATCAGTTCACAGCAAAAGATGCTACATAAGCATCCGTCTGGATGGGAAATTATTATTACTCCACACATCTCATCACTTTCATTCAATGTGGAAAGTGCTCATACGCAGAGGCTGGGGGGGTTCAGTAGATTGTCTAACCTAAGGTGTAACAAAGACTGTGTGAATATCCAGGGACAGAATCTAAACATTCCATTTTAAGGGCGTTTTTTTTCTCTAATTATTGTTTCCTACTATACTATTAAGTGTTTGGTCATAACACATGTATCCTTTTCCTTTTTTCAGGGAAAGTGGCACTCATATTCCTCCCCCTGGAAAAAGACAAAGTGGGAGAAAATACCTATTTTCACTCTATTTCATTTTAAAGTTGCATGTTTTATGTAAATTGTCATTCATTAAGTTTGAGTAACAAGATATTTATTTTTCAAAATTAATATATTCCTAAGGCCTACTACTGTTGCCCTTTACCATACATAGAAACCCACATCACCCCTTCCTCAATATTACATATTACCAATTTCATGGCTTGGGATATAGCCAAAAGCTTAGATTTACAAGGACTTCATCATGGGATTCAAAGTGGCAGATGGTTATCTGTTTCTAAAACTCACAGGTTGATCAAATGGTCCCAGTTTCCTCTCTCTCTTAGCTGCCTGCCAAACCCAGCACACCTACTTGCATAGCTAAAATCAGGGAAATAAGTGTGCTTAGAAATCAGGCTAAAGCCTGATTTTATTTTCACAGATTTCTAGAAGATCTGTAGATGGCAATATGCGTTTTATCATGTTTTTCCTAAACAATGACTACATACAAAAAAAATCATTAAAGTAGTACTAGAGCTTTGAGTAAATCCATAGACTTAAGACTGCACTGTCCAATATGGCAGTCACTAGCTGCATGCAGCTATCGAGCAGTTCAAATGTGGCAAGAGCAGCTGAGGAAATTGATTTATTTAATTTTATTTTCATTAATTTAGATTTAAATTTAAGAACCAAAGAAGGATAAAGTATTTTTCCACTAAACATAACTTCACTGTTTTGCTAGGACTACATTTTATGTAACCATTGCATCCTGTAAGACATTGTATTGTCAGAAGCAGCACTTTTAAAAACATGGCTATTATCAAATTTAAAACTACATGTATGATTCACATTATATTTCTACTGAAAATCTCTGCTTGAAAAGCTATTTAAGGCTAAAATGCTAGTATTTCTATATATAGCTTTAGCCAGATATATGTACCATTATCAGGGTATATGGGGAGACTTCTCTAGTACATAGAGTAGTTATAAGAATTAGGGAAGAATCCTGAATTTCAAAATTCAGTTCTCCTCATATAAACTTGGTGACTGACTGTACAGTCCCTTGTTACTTCAGTTGTTTATATAAGTTTAAAATAAAGTTCCACAGCAAAATAATTTTATTATGCTAGTTCAGAACTGAAAAGATCAAAATTCTTCCTTTGCTGTTCTTCAAATATTCTTTTACAAGATGCATCAAACCTTAGAATGAAGATGTAATGCCTGTAAGTCTTGCAAACTGTTTTATAAGAAATCAAAAATGGAGTCTACTGAATTACATTTCAAAACAAATTAGGGACATTGAAAAGACTCTTAAATATACAACATTCTTTTCCTTCAAGCTATTTTAGTCACAGCTGGAAAGATCAATGTAGTCTGTTCCAAGTATAAAATTTTAGAAAGATCAATACATAGATAGGCTCAAGTCATTTCCATGTCTGTGTCTTTGTTAGTTTGATAAAAGTGAAATCGAATCTTTCAAACATAAGGCACTGTCAGTATAGTCTTAAAGAAAACCAAATCCTTCAGTGGAAAAGAGAAATGGCCACTTTCTCAGGACAGTACCAGAAAGAAGCTGAAGTTGTTTATGGAAAGAGACAGTGGCTTGAAAATCACCACCAGGGTATACTGGAAATCAAAAGTACATTTTTCTTCCAAATCCAAGTAATGGTTCTGTAAAATAATATACATATCTTTATTATAATGAGTCATAACAATTATTTGAGATCTTCCCATATAAATTTTATGCCTCCTTGTTTTTCCTTAGACAGGACAAGAGACGAAAACTGGAAAGTTTGGGTCATATGGATCATGGCAGCACTGCTATGTCTGGAATTTTCTTATAAATATCCTATTGCTTTGAGGCTCATGGGCCTGACTAAAACAGCAGGGACAATCTCATTTGCACTTTTATAGTTGTAGAGAGAGTTTCAAGAGTTAAAACAATTTTCCATAATATTCCATATTAACTTAATGAATCTGAAGTGTGGTTATTAAAGCTTTTTGCGCTTTTCTGCAGGCTGATAATTTGGAAGTAACTAGAAAAACAAACAAGATTATAAACAAATGCCAACAGGAAGACATTCTTGGATACTCAAAAGAATCCACTTTGCAACAAAATTTTATTGCCTGTTTGCAGCTTTATGCCTTTTTAAGATTATTTTTTAAACACTATAAATGACTGTTTCTACCCTTGTGAAAATTATCACTTCAAAGGAACATCTTTTAGCATTCTCTATAATACCCCAAACAAATCTCAGAAAACAAAGTGGATTCTACCCTTTTTCGTGATTAAACAATAAAGAATATTGTATCAGAATCGATTTGCACTTCATTAAAATAAATGATCATTGTTTATCAGCATTTGAATAACTTCATTTTGCTTAAAATTAGAAAAAAAAAACTGGTTTTCATTAAGAGGTAAAACTTCCACAGAAGTTCATTATGGTTAATTTTTCAGTCTACCTATAAAGTGCATAGCAAACTGTATCACGCATTAAGGATACCAAAAAAAGGACACATAAGGACCTTTAAAAATCAGAGGTAATAAGAAGGGAGTTCTAAGTAAATATACAGCACTATTAAAATAAATTCTATATATACACACACACAGACAAAATAAATAAACGCTTAGAGGACATAGGATATACAAACTGAGTTGACGGACGATAGAATAGATGGGGTTAAATGGAGAAAACTAATTTGAAGCAGTTCCCTTGTGATGTCAGGAAGGGCAGCTTCTGGGGCAATGAGCAAGGTGCTCCCTGGGTGAAGGGGAAGTTCAACCAGCACAGGAAAGAGCCTTGTCAGAGAGCTTTAAAAGGAGAGATGTGTGCCTCCAACAGGGCTGATAAGCTTTTCCTAAGAACTAAACTTGGGATTTTTAAATGCTTAGGAATAATGTTCTAGAAGTGTAGAAAAAAGTGTACCTGTAGATTCAAACAGAAGTAAGTACCTAAATAACAAGCCAAAATTAGTAAATTGTCAAATAGTTGATGTGTATCTACTTCGGAAAGGGCACTGGCTTCTACTGAACTTGGCTCTGTGAAGAGAAAATTGTGCCAGGCCAATTTAATTTCCTCTCCCAGTAGAGGGGCAGGTAATGTCAACCAACAGGAAGCAATAGTAAAAAAGAATGTTAAAATAGGTCAGCCATAGAAAACCAAAATCTAGAATGCAAATTTGATAAAGGATTTGACAAGGTAAGGATATATGCAGGTACAGGTGTGCTTCTTCTAAAAGTCCAACTTCCCCTATTGAAAAATTACTTAAACTTGTGTCAGGAAGATAGCAAAGCAGTAGGCAGACTTCTAAGAAATGTGCATGTGCTGGATTAACACAGAAAATCAGATATATTGCGTAAATTTAGGAGACTCTTGATTTCTTTGAAATATCTAGAAATAAATAATTCTGTAAATTCTAATGTACACCTATCCCCTACCTTTGCACCTTTTGCTCATTTGTCTCACAGCCATCTTTTAAAATGCTATGAGAGAAGGTATGGATTAATTTTGTAATAGTGCAGCAAAGGGAAATTATAACAACCTAAGAATACAGTAAAAATAAGTTATCATGATGCACAGAAATAGAACATGATTAGCATGAAGATCATTAATATTCTAAACTGCAACTAGGTAAACTACAAAGACCCCTTGTATATTGGGGGGAAAATTGACTTTCCATCGGGCAAGGTTTTTGCTTTTCACATCTTTTTATCTTTTCTTAGGATCAAGTTCTGGAATATGGTAGAAATAAAAAGGCTTTGGAGTCAGACAGACCTGGGTTCAAATCATGGCTATGCCACTTACCTACGGCATGAACTTGGGCAGGAAATTTAAGTTTTTCTGTTTCTTTACCTGAAAAAGTGATACCTACTTTGCCATTTGCAATGAGGATTAAATGATACAATGTGTGTAAAATATTTGGTACATTGATTTCTCAGTAAATATTGGCTCCCTTCCACACCTTTCTCAATCCTAACCTCTCTCCTCACTTCTCCCTCCCAACTGCCCTTATACTTTGGAAAGAAAGATACAAGAAAAGGCTAAGAATAAAGCCCTATCTTGTGAATCAGGAAAAGTGACTCAGCCTTACTTCCTTTTATTCCTGTTAAAGGTTTTCTGACTCTACAAGGAGCCATTCACACTAGTTTGACATTCTCATGGTGCTTCACAGTTTTTCCATGTCAAATGTCAGTGAACTCAACGGAAAGGCCTCCTTGTCAAGTAGCATTAAAAAAAATCTTTTCCTAGAAATATTAGGTGAAGAATAGCACAAATGCAAGTATGATCACCAGCAAATGATAACCCTATTAATGCCTAAAAATTAGTCATCCCATCATGTCAGGCTTATAACTGCAAATGTGAACTGGGAAATGAGACTTTCTGTTTTCATTGATTTGCCCAGTTTTCTAAAGTAAACAAAAATCAATTTCCTAGCATGTTCTATAACATCTCGGTAACAATTTAGCACCCATGCATAAAGAAAGAGTCAGGGATTATAAAATCAGTTAGAATGCATTATTTTTAGACTGAGCAGACGTTAAGTCTTTGAGGATTAATTTCATGCTGAGGGTTAAATTTCACTTTCACGATAGGCTAACCATTGCCTGAGGCTGCACAGATAATGAACCTGCCAAGGGATTAGCAAGGAAACACTTGTGTTATTATAAAGCGGGTACACTTCCCTTTCTAACCAAGTTCATCCTACATGACATTAACAAATTACTCCCTCTCTTGCCCACATTTCAATATAATGTGAGCCAGCAAGTGACCCTGAACCAATAGGACATGAGATAAGATCTTCTCAGTGCACGAATGGCTATTAAACTTGTCTGAGAGAGCTGGACCTCCTGCAGGGAAGCACAAGACATTTTATCTCCATAGGGCCCCTGCCTGGGCTGCAGAAACCTTTCATTGGTCATAAAGCCTCTAAATGGCCACAAAGCCAAGAGGTAAGGAAGTCTTAACACAAACATGTAGCCCACTGAAGAGGCACTCTCCCCAAAACACAAAGGATACAATTCATTTTTTACAAACACACAAGGACCCTAAAATCTTCCAAATAAGAACAACTTAGCAATTTGTGAAAATATAACATGTTCAGAGAGATTTCTGATACTTCAGATAAATATATCCTTTCCTCAACAGATTTTTCCTAAAAGGACAGGTATATTCAAGGATGGCAAATCTGGCTTTTTCTCCATCTTCCTTCTCAGAGGGCCAGCTTCTCCTACGTGGACCAAGAGTAGATCCTTTCCTGTGGGGGGGGACCCTTTCTCCTGAGTGGCACTCACCATTTTCTTCCTTCAAATACGGTACCCAGGCACTTGCCTCATTTTGATTCTTCTTACCTTTGGCTCCCCATTAGAGTTGGACCAAATATCTTTCACAGAGTGAATGGTCAGCTACTATTGTCAAAACTGAATCTACCTGGTCTTTCCATATGGCCATCTCCCTCCTGATTCCACTGTACAATGTGTGGGGCAAAGATAATCTAACAGGTATGAAGACTATGTGGCCTGGTTACCTAGAAAGTTATAATCTGGTAGTGTTAAGTATAAACTGGGAGTGCTCTTAAGAAGCTGTTCTGCTACTGAGTGGCCAGAATGCTGCCCAAGTAAGAACAGCTACTTCTGTTACTTGCTAATAAGCAGCAGGGGGAGGAAATGTAGACTAGACAGGACATCACTGGCATTTGCTACAACCCAACTTGGTTCAAACCATGACTCTTATAGGAAAGCACAATATAGTTTTCTTATGATGTATTAGTGCACTTCTGTTCAAAATACTGTCTTGTGATGAGTAGATAATGCCTTTATAAATTCAAGTTTTTATCTGCCAGCTTGAAGCCTTTAGAATTGAGCCCATGATGTCATTGCATTTCGTGTATATTCTCAGACTCATAAAGTCTGTTGCTCTCTACATAGACATGTTGATAGCTAACATGAAGGCATTATATAATGAAGGTGAGGGATGTATTGACCTCTGGGCTCTGCAACACTGAGGCACTCCATGAGCCCATGGTTGAGAAGGCAGTTTCAGTAGAACGGTGGAGGTGGGCATCAAGGTACCTAGGTAAGAAAATGAGCAGGTGGCAGAGAAAATGGATATAGGCAGTAAATGGAGCATTCTTCATCAAAAAGTTTGTAGTTAAGAAAAGGGAAGACAGGCAATAACAAGATAACAAAAGGGGAATAACAGAAAGTTTTTCTTTTTGTTTTTGTATTAAGAGATGCAGTAGATGAACATATTTGTAGTTAGAGTGGAAACTCAGATCAGAGGAAAAACTGATGGGGAAGAAGAGACAAAAAATTATAAAGGAGTAGGGTCAGGAAGGTCTCATCTTAAAAAAGAGACCAGATACACCCTCTTTAAAGGCGAGACTAAAGAAAAACAAGAGACGGAACACAGGTTGTGAGCCAGAGTAGAGGAATTTTAGGAAAACGGTGTCATATGTCCCCAGTTTCCGTTGTAGACAGGAAGGCATGCCACCTGCAGAGTGATGGGAAGGTGTGTGGCTGGGGGCTGTGGTGGGGAGGAAACCTAGAGAAACCATGGTGGGGAGTAAAGTGGGAACTCACCAAGAAATTAATGACAGGTTTTGCCAAGTTGCAAGGAGACTGGAGAACACTGAGCTGGGGCTAAGTGTGACTGAAAGGGCCAACTAGTGTCCAGACTGCCAGCCAAGTGCAGTGAGAAGGGAATGGGGCACTAGGAGAAGGAGGAGGTGAAGGTAAATCCTGCCGAACAGTGCAGAGGAGGTACAGCATGTGCACGAGAGGGGAACAGGGAAAGACCAAGAAGAGGGGATTCCAAGAAGGGGCTGCGATTAGAGTCCCTTTGCCAATGCAGAGCACAGAGGGGAAGGCCAGGGGAGGAGCAACAACTGTGAGGACAAGAGAGTGGAGGGTGCACTGAGGTTGAAAGCCTGGTGATGCCGACAAGGAACAGGCCCTGGAGTCCTCGAGACATGTGGGGACATGTCCAGTCAGTGATGCAGGCTTGGTGAGCAGTGGTTACAGCTGGAGTAAGTAGGGCTGACCTAGCCTGGGATCGGAGAGATCAGGCAGCAATGACACCTTAGATCTGCAGTTTCTTGACTCTCAACACCATACTATACCCTTATAACTCACTTGTATAGCTAAAGCTCAAACTTTTCACACTGAAAGACTTCCTACTTCCATGATCTCGAACTTTGCCTTGTTGCTGTCTTGTCCCTCTACTTTTACCGGTGAATGAGCTCTTCAGTCCTGTGATCCAGTGTCCATTACTGTCTCTGCCTCCCACTCCCAGGGCAGCAGGGCCTGCAAATGGGTTCCAAGCTTACATCAGCCCCAGGAACCAAGTCATCACCTCAGAGCCCATGGAAGTGATTACAGCTACAGGTTTGCTGCACCTTCCCTGGGGAAGACTGATTTGGGCAAGTGCTTTCATGGTCATGGTCCTTGAATCTTGTACCAGAAACACCCAGGTCAATCATGAAGGGAACTGAGTCAGAGTCAGGAGGTGAAACATAAGGAAACGGGGCTGGCCAGAGGTAGGCACTGTGCACACAGCTTCCAGGGCTCACTTGGCTTTCTCCTCTGTGTGAGGATATGGGCTTGCTGATATGGAGTTCAGCTGGAGAACAGAGGGGTCACATGTCTGTACAGATGTTCTTCCTTCTTCTAGAAAAGTGAAATAAGTACACTTTATAAAAGAGCTGTAGTACAGCACGACAGTACCTTCTCAAACACTGGTACTGACAGTTGCATAGTCCTATTGGGGTCTTTGTGAAGCCACACTGGGACACACTGAACCCACTTTTCCTGTGTGTGACCACCTATCTTCTACTAAGATTGTGTGTCTTTTGCTAAATAAATTGGGACTGCAATAAGGACTTACAGAGTGTGACTTCACGGTCTGTTCCTGCCAAGCCATAGCCTACTTGGGGTATCCTTTTCTGCATACCCCAGCCATATTACCTCAAGCCATATTACTTTAGGTAATATGGCTGGGATATGCAGAAAAGGATTGCCAGAAAGATGGCCTGGGCTATAGAAAATCAATGTTAGAGACAGGAAAAAGTGAATTTCGTGGAGGAGGGAGTAGAGGAAATGTTGATTGGTACATTGCTTTGCCTGAAGTCCAGGCTACAGATTCACAGAGCTATTACTTGGCATATTCACCAATATTCCTGTTCATGGTAATGTGAAATGATGCTTCCCTTTACAGTTACTGAGTGGAAAGTCTTAATTATTTCTTAGTAGTCGCCAGTAGAAACACACCTTTCTTTTTTAATGAGAATTTTAGTTGGTTAAATACATGATACCAGTACATCTACTCACCTCTTAATGGAAATTTCAAGTTGTTACAAGGTTAGTGTCATTATCTTGTTCAACACCCCGCTTAATGTGGAGTGTGCATTCCACAACCTGCCAGAAAGCATTTAGCTGAATGAAGTTCTTTAATCTACATAATTACTACCTACTACATTTACTCTATTTTTATTTAATGTTTCTTTTAAAGGAGTCACCGAAAGTTTATCCAAGATCACTTACTTACAATTATTTACCATTTTCCATATGAAGGTTATTAAACTGTAATTAAAGTGCATTTACAGTCAGTTAGACAGACTCTCATTCAAATAATATTGATAAATTGTATTAGAAATCCTCATAGGATTAACACACTTAACTCATCTCTGGAACCAAATTTCAGAAGCAAGTAACATTTGTATTTGTATATTCTAGGGGACAATTAAGAAACATTCATTCAATATCTACTATAAGGTGGGTACTGTTTCTAGTGAACACAGAACTGAGAACATAACCAGTTTCATTTAAGTAACAGACTTTATTTTGACTGTTAAATCACTTCAGTAATTGAAATATTGGGCAAAAGGGACTAAATTAACTTTCCTATAGTTCAATTTAGTAAAAGGCCATACTACAACATTAAGTGTCACTTTTGCTTCAAAAAGTTATTTTGACATATCTGAAACTAATTTCTCAATCTGGCTTTGAATCTAGACAAATACAACTTGGAGAAAAGGCTCCAATGCAAAAGGAGATGCGTTCTCTGGAGATCAAAGTGTATCTGCAGTTGTGTTACTTAATGACGGTGACATGTTCTGAGAAATACATCAATGGGCAATTTCTTCATTGCACACTCATTTGAGAATGTAATTACACAAGCCACGATGGTAGAGCCTACTGCACATCTATGCTGTATAGAATAGTTTATGGCTCCTAGGCTACAAACCTGTTCAGCATGTTGCTCTGCTGGATACCGTAGGCAATTGCACTTAGAGTCTCTTTACCAATGCAGAGAACAGAGAGGAAGGCAAGGGGAAGAGCAACAACTGTGAGGACAAGAGGTTAGGTGGAGGGTGCACTGAGGTTGAAAGCCTGGTGATGCTGCCAGGGAACACCAGGCTTTCCTGGTAAATATTTGTGTATCTAAGTATATGTAAACATGGAAAAGAAACAGTAAAAATATAGTAGTATAATCTCATGGGACCACCACTGTATATCAGTGGTTGCTCTTTGACCAAAACATTGCATGACGGATGCTCACTTCTGGGAGATGGTCAAAAGATGGTGAGAAATGGATGAAAAAAAGGGGAAAGAGATGACTGAAGCCCTACCTTCTCCCACAGCAGCAGCACAGAGGTCACCTTCCAGAGGGAAATGGGAGCTCACAGAACTAATTCCCTGAGAACATTCTTTGATAGGCTTCATTATCTTATCTCAGAATAAAACTGAACTGAACTCATGGTTAAGAATAAAAGCAAGTTTTTGTCTTTGTTGTGTTTTTGAAACTATTATTTTTATCAAATAATTATCAAAGGTAGCATTGGGAAAAACCCATGTGAGTTAAGCCTTCAGTGTGAGTAGAGGGAAGAGATTTTTCCAATGGAAAACAAAAAGAAGAGTTTATTTCAACCACAAATGTATATGTCCTTATCTTTTGAAATGAAATTGTTTCTGCAGCAAAATAACAGTTATGTTATCCCTAGTTGGAATTATCTTTTATCTACCAAAAGTTTCAGTGTTCTCAACATCATTAAAGCAAAAACAACAAAAATGGTTCCCCAAATGGGAAGCCTGAACAAATTCCTTGCTAGTCTCACTAAAGAGAGCATAAGAATCAGTTTGTTTTGGGCAGACTTTACTCATATAAACTTTCTTAAAATGTATCATCCTTCAAATAGCTTGATAAGATCGATTTCCTCAGAGTAGGCTTTGAAAAACCAAATGTTGCTATCAAAAAGATTTCCCATTTCATATTATAAAATAGAATCATGTTACACACAAGCTTTCTAAATTTCAATACTTTATGACTTCCAAAATTTGTAGATGAATATTTTTTCTTTTTTTTAAATTGTACTTTAGGTTCTGGTGTACATGTGCAGATCATGCAGGACTGTCGCATAGGTACATACATGGCAATGTGGTTTGCTGCCTCCATCCCCTGGTCACCTATATCTGGGATTTCTCTCCATGTTATCCCTTCCCAAACTCCCCACCCCCTGCTGACCCTCCCCTAGCCCCCCCACCACAACAGACTCCAGTGTGTGATGCTCCCTTCTCTGTGTCCATGGGTTCTCATTGCTCAACACCCACCTATGAGTGAGAACATGTGGTGTTTGATTTTCTGATCTTGTGTCAGTTTGCTGAGAACGATGGTTTTCAGATTCATCCATGTTCCTACATGGATGTATGCAGGAACTCATCATTTTTTATGGCTGCACAGTATTCCATGGTGTATATGTGCCACATTTTCCTGTCCAGTCTATCATTGATAGACATTTGGGTTGGTTCCAGGTCTTTGCTATTGTAAACAATGCTGCAATGAACATATCTGTGCATGTGTCTTTATAATAGAACGATTTATAATCCTTCGGGTATATACTCAGTAATGGGATTGCTAGGTCAAATTGAATTTCTATTTCTAGGTCCTTGAGGAATCACCACACTGTCCTCCACAATGGATGAACTAATTTATATTTCCACCAACAGTGTAAAAGTGTTCTGATTTCTCCACATCCTCTCCAGCATCTGTTGTCTCCAGATTTTTTGATGACTGCCATACTAACTGGCGTGAGATGGTATTTCAATGTGGTTTTGACTTGTATTGCTCTAATGACCAGTGATGATGAGCATTTTTTCATGTTTGTTGGCCTTGTATATGTTTTCTTTTGAAAAGTGTCTGTTCATACCCTTTGCCTACTTTTGAATGGGTTTGTTTGTTTTTTTCTTGTTAATCTGTTTTAGTTCTTTGTAGATTCTGGATATTAGTCGTTTGTTAGATGGGTAGATTGCAAAAATTTTTTCTCATTCTGTTGGTTGCTAGTTCACTCTAATGATTGTTTATTTTTCTGTATAGAAGCTGTGGAGTTTAATAAGATCCCATTTGTCTATTTTGGCTTTTGTTGCCAATGATTTTTGTGTTTTAGTAATGAAATCCTTGCCTATGCCTATGTCCTGAATGGTTTTGCCTAGGTTTTCTAGGGTTTTTATTGTGTTAGATCATATGCTTAAGTCTTTAATTCATCTGGAGTTAGTTTTAGTTTAAGGTGTTAGGAAGGGGTCCAGTTTCGGCTTTCTGCACATGGCTAGCTAGTTTTCCAAACACCAGTTATTAAACAGGGAATCCTTTCCTCATTGCTTGTTTTTGTCATGTTTGTCAAAGATCAGATGGTTGTAGATGTGTTGTGTTGCCTCCAAGGCCTCTGTTCTGTTCTATTGGTCTATGTCTCTGTTTTGGTATCAGTACCATGCTGTTTTGATTACTGCAGCCTTGCAGTGTAGTTTGAAGTCAGGTAGTGTGATGCCTCCAGCTTGTTCTTTTTCCTAAGGACTGTCTTGGCTATGAGGGCTCTCTTTTTGTTCCATATGAACTTTAAAGTGTTTTTTTCCAGTTCTGTGAAGAGGGTCATTGGTAGCTTGATGGGGATAGTGTTTAATCTATAAATTACTTTGGGCAGTATGATCATTTTCACAATATTGATTCTTCCTAACCATAAGCATGGAATGTTTTTCCATCTGTTTGTGTCCTCTCTTATTTCCTTGAACAGTGGTTTGTGGTTCTCCTTAAAGAGGTCCTTTGCATCCTTTGTTAGTTGTATTCTGAGGTATTTTATTCTATTTGTAGCAATTGTGAATGGGAGTTGATGCCTGATTTGGCTCTCTGTTAGTCTGTTATTGGTGTATAAGAATGCTTGGATTTCTGCACATTGATTTTGTATCCTGAGACTTTGCTGAAGTTGCTTATCAGTTTAGAGAGATTTTGGGCTGATACAGTGGGTCTTCTAAATATACAATCAATCATCTGTAAACAGAGACAATTCGACTTCTTCTTTTCCTAATTGAATACCCTTTATTTCTTTTTGTTGCCTGATTGCTATGGCTGGAACTTCCAATACTATGCTGAATAGGAGTGGTGAGAGAGGGCATCCTTGTCTAGTGCCAGATTTCAAAGGGAATGCTTCCAGTTTTTGCCCATTCAGTATAATATTGGCTGTGGGTTTGTTGTAAATACCTTTTATTATTTTGAGCTATGTTCCACTGATACCTAGTTTATTCAAAGTTTTTAGCATAAAGGGCTGTTAAATTTTGTTGAAGGCCTTCTCTGCATCTAATGAGAAAATTGTGGTTTTGTCTTTGGTTCTGTTTATGCGGTGGATTACATTTATAGATTTATGTATGTTGAACCAGCCTTGCATCCCCAGGATGAAGCCTACTTGATCATGGTGGATAAGCTTTTTGACGTGCTGTTGTAATAGGCTTGCCAGTATTTTATTAAAGATTTTTGCATCTATGTTCATCATGGATATTGGCATGAAGTTTTCTTTTTTTGTTGAGTCTCTGTCAGGTTTTGGTATCAGGATGATGTTGGTCTCATAAAATGATGTGGGAAGGATTCCTTCTTTTTGTATTGTTTGGAATCATTTCAGAGGGAGTGGTCCCAGCTCCTCTTTCTATATCTGGTAGAATTCGACTGTTTACCCATCTGGACCTGGACTTTTTTTGGTTGGTAGGCTCTTATTTGCTGCCTCAACTTCAGCCCTTGTTATTGGTCTATTCAGGGTTTCAACTTCTTCCTGGTTCAGGCTTGGGAAGGTGCAAGTGCCCAGGAATTTATCCATTTCTTCCAGGTTTACTGGTTTATGTGCATAGGGTTGTTTGTAGTAATTGCTGATGGTATTGTATTTCTGTGGAATTGGTGGTGATATCCCCTTTATTGTTTTTTATTGCATATATTTGATTCTTCTCTCATTTCTTTTTTATTAGTCTTACTAGAGGTCTATTTTGTTGATCTTTTCAAAAAACCAGCTCCTGGATTTATTGATTTTTTGAAGGCTTTTTTTGGTGTCACTGTCTCCTTCAGTTCTGCTCTGATCTTTATTTCTTGTCTTCTGCTAGCTTTTGAGTTTTTTTGATCTTGCTCCTCTAGCTCTTTCAATTTTAATGAAAGGGTGTTGATTTTGGATCTTTCCTTGCTTCTCATGTGGGCATTTATTGCTATAAATTTGCCTCTAGACACTGCTTTAAATGTGTCTCAGAGATTCTGGTATGTTGTGTCTTCATTCTCATTGGTTTTGAAGAATATCTTTATTTCTTCCTTCATTTCATTGTTTATCCAGTCAACATTCAGGAGCCAGTTGTTCAGTTTCCATGAAGTTGTGCAGTTCTGAGTTAGTTTCTTAATCCTGTTCTAATTTGATTGCACTGTGGTCTTAGAGACTGTTTGTTATGATTTCCACTCCTCAGGATTTACTGAGGAGAGAGTTACTTCCAATTATGTGGTCAATTTTAGAGTAGATGCAATGAGGTCCTGAGAAAAATGTATATTCTGCTTGGTCCAGATCTGCATTCAAGTCTTGTAAATCCTTGTTGATTTTCTGTCTCATTGATCTAATATTGACAATGGAGTGTTAAAATTTCCCACTATTATTGTGTGGGAGTCTAAGTCTTTTTGTAGGTCATTAAGAACTTGCTTTATGATCCTGGGTGCTCCTGTATTGGGTGTGTATATATTTAGGATCATTAGCTCTTCTTGATGCATTGATCCTTTTACCATTATGTAATGCCCTTCTTTGTCTCTTTTGATCTTTGTTGGTTTGAAGTCCATTTTATCAGACTAGAATTGCAACTCCTGCTTTTCTTTGCTCTCCATTTGCTTGATAAATCTTCCTCCATCCCTTTATTTTTAGCCTGTGTGTGTCCTTGCACATGAGATAGATAGGTTTCCTGAATACAGCACAACAATGGGTTTTGACTTTTTATCCAATTTGCCAGTCTGTGTCTTTTGATTGGGGCATTTAGCCCATTTACATTTAAGGTTAATATTGTTATGTGTCAATTTGATCCTGCCATTTCGATGCTAGCTGGTTGTTTTGCCCGTTAGTTGACACATTTTCTTTATTGTGTTGATGGTCTTTACCATTTGGTATGTTTTTGGAGTGGCTGGTACTGGTTGTTCCTTTACTTGTTTAGTGCTTCTTTCAGGAGAACTTGTAAGGCAGGCCTGGTGGTGACGAAATCTCTGAGCAATTGCTTGTCCATAAAGGATTTTCTTTCTCCTTCGCTTATGAAGTTTAGTTTGGCTGGATATGAAATTCTAGGTTGAAAGTTCTTTTCTTTAAGGATGTTGAATATTGGCCCCCACTCTCTTCTGGCTTGTAGGGTTTCTGCTGAGAGATTCACTGTGAGTCTGATGGGCTTCCCTTAACCCTTTTTTCTTCATTTTAACCGTGGTGAATCTGAAGATTATGCGCTTTGTGGTTGCTCTTCTTGAGGAATATCTTTGTGGTGTTCTCTGTATTTTCTGGAATTGAATGTTGGCCTGCCTTTCTAGGTTGGGGAAGTTCTCCTGGATAATATGCTGAAAAGTGTTTGCCAGCTTGGATTCATTCTCTCCATCACATTCAGGTACACCTGTCAAACGTAGATTAGGTCTTTTCACATAACCCCATATTTCTTGGAGGCTTTGTTCATTTCTTTTCACTCTTTTTTCTCTAATCTTGCCTTCTCATTTTATTTCTTTGAGTTGATCTTCAATCTCTGATAGTCAATACAGCTATTGAAACTCGTGTGTGCTTCATGAAGTTCTCGTGCTGTGTTTTTCAGCTCCATCAAGTAGTTTATATTCTTCTCTAAGCTGTTTATTCTAGTTAGCACTTTGTCTAACCTTTTTTCAAGGTTCTTAGTTTCTTTGCATTGGGTTAGAACATGTTCTTTTAGCTCAGAGAAGTTTGTTATTACCCACCTTCTGAAGCCTGTTTCTGTCAATTCATCCGATTCATTCTCTATCCAGCTTTGTTCCTTTGCTGGTAAGGAGTTGTGATCCCTTGGAGGTGGAGAGGCCTTTTGGTTTTTGATGTTTTCATCCTTTTGCACTGTTTCTTCCCATCTTCATGGATTTATCTACCTGTGGTCTTTGTAGTTGGTGACTTTTGGATGGGGTCTCTGAGTGGATGTCCTTTTTGTTGATGTTGAAGCTATTTCTTTCTGTTTTTTTAGTTTTCCTTCTAACAGGCCCCTCTGCTGTAGGACTGCTGGAGGTCCACTCCAGACCCTGTTTGCCTGGGGATCACCCGCGGGGGCTGCAGAAGAGTGAGGGTTGCTGCTGGTTTCTTCTTCTGTTATCTTAATCCCAGAAGGGTACCCACTAAATGTCAGCCTGAGCTCTTCTTATGAGGTATTTCTTTGGATATACGGGGGTTGGGGAGCTGCTTGAGGAGACAGTCTGTCCCTTATAGGAACTCAAGTGCTGTGCTGGGAGCCCTGTTGTTCCATGCAGAGCTGCTGGGCAGGTACTTTTAAGTCTTCTGCAGCGGAACTCATAACTGCCTCTTTTCCCAGGTGCTCTGTCATGGGAAGATGGGGCTTTATTTATAAGTTCCTGATATGCTGCTGCCTTTTTTCAGAGATGCCCTGTCCAGCAAGGAGGTAGTCTAGTCACAGTCTGCCAGCAGAGGCGTTGCTGAGCTGCTGTGGGTTCTGCCTAGCTGCTGTGTAAACTTCCTTGTGGTTTTGTTTATAGAGGGTATAGTTAGAACTGCCTCAGTAATTGCAGTCAGCCTCAGTAATGGTGGACTGCCTCTGTAATGGCAGATTGCCTCGGTAATGGTGGGCTGCTTTAGTAATGGTGGAGTGCCTCAGTAATGGCAGACTTCCTCGGTAATGGCGGACTCCCTCGGTAATGGCAGACTGCCTTGGTAGTGGTGGTCTGCCTCAGTAGAGGTGGACTGCCTCGGTAATGGTGGATGCCCTTCCCCCCACTGAGCGGGTCCTTCCTGGGTCCATGTGTGCTTGCTGTGAAACTCTCAATCCAGAGTGTTTCAGATTGCTGCTCTTTGTGGGGGTGGGATCCACCAAGCCAGATCACCTGGCTCCCTGTTTCAGCCCCCTCTTTTTCAGTTGTCTCCCAGGCATTCCAGATGCCTGTTAAAATGGCTGCCCAGATTTGTGTGAGTTTTTGTATGGAAACCTGCAGAGCTGGCTGAAACAGCCATGCTGGAAACTCATGGTGCTTTGCGGCCCAGGAATTTCTTGGTCTGTGGGCAGTAAAAACTCATTTGCAAATGTGGTGATCACTCACTCACTGCACTGTTCTCACTGGGAACTGCACTCCAGAGCTGTTCAGATTTGGCCATCTTGATCAATGAATAATTTTTCAATAGCTCTGATATCTGATGAGTCAGAAGGAAGGAATGGGATATCACAGAAAAGAGAGGAAGCTGCTATATTTGTTTTTCAGGGTTTGAATGCTGGTTCTATCACTTAGCTGTATAACCAAGAATAGCGCTTACCCACTTGGAGTCTAAACTGAAGGACAGAATAAAAATATGTATGGCAATAAGTTTGTCATATATCAGGTATTAAATAAATGTTAATTATTTTCCTTTTTGAAATTTTGAGTAAATAAAATTTCCTTTTCTTCTTTTATGAAAATCAACACAGGTATCCTTGATTTTCTTGGAGTATAACTGAAGTATCAACATGTCCTTAGTTTGTTGATTAAATGCAGTATGTAAGGATTTCAAAAAACATCAGTTATCTGTCTTATGAAGACTTTATTCTCTTTTTAAAAAATCTAATGGGTATGTTCCAGCTGAAAAATACACAGAGCTAAACACAAAAGCACATAATTCAGGTCTCAATTAATAAAGAAGAAATAAATCTGGAGCTTTCAATTCTACAAGAATTGTTTACAACTTTTATTATATGTCTCTCTTTTATCCATTCTTTAGAGTTATTTCTCAAATGTACACAGTCCTCCAGAATTCACAACTCTCACCCTGTGGTCAAGGCTTCACTTACTCTGCCAGGCTAGAAACCTCAGAATCTTCCTGTATTTTTTCGCCTTTTCTTTCCATTGCTCGATCATTCTCCAGTGATTTTCCTTTCAAATATCTTTCAGATTTGACATTTCCTCTGCATTTTCACTGATTTCCTAACACAAGGTCTGCATTAATTCACATTTGTACTAATTGGTTGACTCCAGCCTCTTGACTTACTCCTGTGTACTATCAATAGTCTTCCTGGTGTGCCACTCCCACTTATTCATACCTTGCCCAAGAATGTACAGTGGTTCCCCATTGCCTAGTCCATCAAAGCCAAACGTGTGTCATGGGCTCAACATTCCCTTCAAAATCTACTCTCATTCCAACTATCATGCTAATTTCTGCTCTTCTCCAAACCATATTCCCTGTGCAGGCAAGTGAGGCCAATGCACTCTCCCCCGACTACCCTGCTCATTTCTTCCTATATGTTTTACCTGTGCTGTTTCTTTCTCTTGGAAAATTCTTTTACCAAAACTAAATCTAAATCTTAGGCAAAGCCAGAAATCTTACCTGAAGATTCTGGTCCCCTCACTACTCTAAGTTCCATCTAGATTAGTGCTAAATTCTCTTCTGATGTTTCCACATGGTTTGCATCTTTATGTTAACTGTAAGTTCCCAGTGGATGAAGCAGTGTGGGAGATGTGTTCTATTTGCTTCTGTATACCCCAGCCCACCATCTGTACACAATAAACATCTGATTCAATGATAAACTAACAGATACTGGGACACAGATTCTTAGTTGCTTTCCAGTTTTCTTTCTCCTCTTCTACCTAACCAATCCCCTGATTTTACCTGGGGCAACAATATGCCCCAGGAAAAAGACTACATTTCTCAGCCTTCTTTGTAACTTGGTGAGGTCCTGGCAGGAATAATTAGGCAAGGCTTCCAAGAGATTAGAGGGGCTGAGTCAGCTGACAGACATGTTCTTTTTGCCCTGCCTGGCTTCCTTTTACCTTCTGCCTGGAATCTGAATGTGTAGGTGGAATTCTGGCAGCTATTTTGCACCATGAAGTGACTTTGCAAAAAAATGGAAGCTACAAAGGCTAGAGAGCCGTAAGACTGAAGTAACTTGGGTCTCAGATGATACTATAGAACTAAACTCCTGGTTTATTTGTGAAGGAGGGGAGTTTCCTATTTCTTGCAGTTAAACCACAATTTCTAACTTACATTCGTGACAATAAAGAATGAGCCTTGACTGTAAAGCATCATAAAGCGAGGAGAAAATCACCACCTTTGGTATAGGCAGAGAAAAGAAAGAATAGTGAAGGACTGAAAACTGAGTAGAAAGACATGGAATTTAAAGGGGTATTCCCCATGAAATTCATGGCACTTTCATCCTGGTGCCACTAAGTGGAAACCCAGACTGCGGAGGCAGGAAGATGTATCTAGGGCAGCGGTACACAACCTTTTCGGCACCAGAGACTGGTTTTGTGGAAGACAATTTTTTCCATGGATGGGGTGGAGCAGGGGAAGGGGCAAAAGGAGGGTTTCAGGATAAAACCGTTCCACCTCAGATCATCAGGCATTAGTTAGATTCTCATAAGCAGCATGCAACCTAGATCCCTTGAAAGCACAGTTCACAATAGGATTCGTGCTCCTATGAGAATATAAAGCCACTGCTGATCTGACAGGAACAGCTCAGGTGGTAATGATCACTTACCTGCTGCTCACCTCCCGCTGTACAGCCCAGTTCCTAACACTCCACAGACTCATACTACTCCCTGGCCCAGGGTTTGGGGACCCCTGAGCTAGGAGACAGATGCATGAGATTCAGTCTTTTCCATCTTGCCAGAGAGGGAAGAAACTGCATTATCAGAAGATATATTTGACACCACATGGGTTGGAGCCTGGCTAATACAATACGGCAATCATTGGTTTAAAAAGCTCATTGTCAAGTAAGGACATGCACAAGAGCTGACAATTCAGAGTGAGGATCCTAATCAGGTAGGTGACTATATGACCGAAACTCCACAGCTGACCTAAGGAAGGCCAGGCTCATCAGGACTGTATTGTTAACACCACTGCAGTGGCAGCAGCTACTGCTCACTGAGCTAGTCAGTGCATTCACTTCACCTTCACTATTTCTATTTTGTTATTAAAACAGTCCTACAAGGTAAGTATTATAAATCTCATTTATAAAACTCATCTAGAGTCATCAATTTTTAATGTTTGCCATGCATTTTTCTCTTCCTCTTTCTCACTCTGTATGTGTGTGTATCAGTACATACAGATATATAACATGAGAATATTTTGCTGAATCACTTGATACTAAGTTGAAGACATCATGACATTTCATCCTAAATACTTCACCATATATCTCCTAAGAGTAAAAACATTCTCCAGCATAACCAAATGCTGTCATTTCATTCATGAAATTAGCTTTGGCATACAGTAATATTACCTAATATTCGGTACACATCCAAATTTCCCCAATTGTCCCAATAAATGTGCTTTGTAGTTTGTTTTTTGTATCCAGTGCAACATATCACATTCAACTGTCATATCTCTCTAGTATCTCTTCATTTCAGAGAGATCCTCAACCTCTTGTCTCTCAAGACATTGACCTGTTTGAAGAATACAGATCAGTTATGTAGAAAATCTCTCACATTTGAATTTGACCCCCCAAAATTCTTTTTTGGGTATTTTGACCCCCAAAATACCATTTTATTTGTTTAAAGATAAAACATTTTGACAAGTGATGTGTGCACTTTTCAGTGTGTCATATTAGGAGGCGTGAAGCCAGCCTGTCTCAGTTTAGGTGGGCATATACGCAGACTTTAACGCTCTACAGTACTAAAGTCAGCTGTTTCAAACCCATCTAATTTGTGAGCATGCTAATCCAGCATTAATCAGGTTAGTAACGATTTACTCAGCATTCATTTTCTTGTCACACTGTAAGGACACATCCTACCTAATCTACAGTTCCCCTTCAATTAGAGAAATAAGAGTGAAATTGTCCGACAATGTGCTCCCACTTCTGGTAACATGCTGGCTCAGGCTCACTGCTGTTCCCTTCCCATGCCCTTGCTGGAAGTTGGGCACAAGTGGGTACCAGCAATGCTAGCAGTGCACAGGAGAGAACCCAGCAAACCAGGTCACTTAAAACTGGATTACCCAGAGAAGGTGAGGTATGAGGAAGAAAAAAAAAAAAAAGACAAATCTGAAACATGATTCCCTGGGCACTCAATCATTTCCATTTTATTTTACCTAATGAGGCAGGGATTAAAATGTTGACCTGATCAGACTCAGATGGAAGCCTTAGAGGAGTGGGACCCCCACATCCCTCCTGTCCCAACACCCTTTGTTACCTCCAAGTGAGCTGAGACCAGGCTGTGAACCATGTAAATAGAAGGCTTCCAGGTTAATGAAAAGCTTCAGCACCATTCGAAATTGTGGACAGAGGGTCATGCCGGATCCTAATCCAAAGAATGCAGCTCAGTAATAAAGTTTAATGAATGCTGGTCATTTTGAATCATGAGCTTGAGAGACTGGCCAAGGGCTAATAGTTTCCTTACAGAATCTCTCCTTTAGCTGGGACACAGCAAGAACTCTCAAGCTGCATGGGAAGCCAGAGGCATACATGAAATGTAATATTCCATATGCCAAAATCCAAGGGGAAGTTTCTGAAAAGGGCAGTAAACATTTCTTGCAAACTGATGTTTTTATTAGGTGATAGCATGCTTTGTGTTGCATTTCATTAATTATCTGCAAAAGGAACTTTCTTTCAACGCCATGTCAGAGTTGACCTACTGCAATCATGTAACACAGTATAAAGCCAGGCTGCAAAGTAGCTTCTCCATTTTTCTGGTGGCATATACATGTAAGGTAGGCTAACAATCTAACTAAAATTCACCCTGGAAAAATTCACTTCTGAGGAATTAAGCATGGAGTTTTAAATATTAATTTTAAAATATGACTAATTGTATAGAATAACAATACAGAAATTGACAGATTTCTGAAAAAAAGTATTATTTTTAGAGCAAGTGAAAAAACTGGATTGAAAAATACAAAGATCAAATGCTATTTTCATGCATGGATGCACACCTTATGTCCTTGAGATTCATTGTAAAATATAGTAGAAATGATATTCTAGTAATCTCATACACAGACTTAGATGCTATAAGTTGAGTCATACTCTATATAAAAAGTCAACTTTTTTAAAGTTCTTGCTTACACACAGAAGATGTGTAAAATGTGCCAAGTATTGCATGCTGCATTGGGATTTTCAGGAATGCAAAGAACGTTTCCACATTTAAAAACGCCTTAATTTGAACTATTTCAAATACTATTTCTGTAGATGAATATGATCCAATTGATAGACAAATGATCATTTTTGCCTCAAATTCTTCTTTCAACAAATAGGACTTCCTATCAGATTCCATCTATTCTTTTAAAACAATTAGCTGGGATTTTAGACATACTCTTAACAGGCAAGTCTGGGAATTCAATGTAAATATAGTTTTGAGGATTTATGGGGCGGGATCTTGTGATCGCACTCCGGTGCTTCTCCAGTTTTCCAGAGATCATAATTCCTGCCTCTGTTTATTATTCAGTTTATGGTTGGAGTATAACAGATGATTCATTTTTAATGTGATAAATGTTTGGGGGTTTGTTTGAGGGAAATAAAAGTTTATAGTTCAGCACTGGACATGGATAGTAAACCAGAGTGTAAGGCAATATATTTCTAAAACATGGTGATTAGGATATTTATTTGCTCCTTTATACCCAGGGCTCCAGTGAGAGTGACTGAGATAGTGTTTACATTTAAACCCCCAAACCACATTACTTTGCCTTGCAACTTAGTGAACTTTCTAGAAGGAATTTTCTCAAATAATTAAAACTGCTACTTTCTAGTTGTGAAAGAATTTATAATTCCTTATATGAGACAATCCTTGTTAACTCTATACAAAGCAAAAGAGAATGAGATTTGATCAAGACAATGTATTAATATACTGATCCATAAGAATCTACAGTCTATAAAAAAATAAATGTTTAGAAACCTATCACCATCTCCATTATTCAGATTGTTTCTACAGCAAGCCAAACTTTTTTTTGTTTTTGAGACAGAGTCTCATTCTGTTGCCCAGGCTTGAGTGCAATGGTGTGATCTTGGCTCGTTGCAACCTCCACCTCCCCGGTTCAAGGAATTCTCCTGCCTCAGCCTCCCAGGTAGCTGGGGTTACAGGCACTCACAACCACACCCAGCTAATTTTTGTATTTTTAGTAGAGACAAGGTTTTACCATGTTGGCCAGGCAGGTCTCGAACTCCTGACCTCAGGTGATCTGCCCACCTTGGCCTCCCAAAGTGCTGGGATTATAGGCGTGAGCCACCGTGCCTGGCCCTAGCAAGGAAATGTCATGGTGACCAACAGATGTGTACAGTGAGACTTTTAATTTATATATCCATTTATCCATCCATTCAACAAAAATGTGTTGAGTATATAGCAAATGTTAGGCACAGGTCTAGTCCTGTTGACACAGGAGTGAACAAGACAAAGTCTGTGGCTCACTCAGTTTGCATTCCAAGGAAGGAGATGAACAACAAACAAGTCACCAAATAACGTGCACAGGTCTTAATCTATTTCCACAATTCCCAAATCCAAACACTCAAAAATCTTCCAAAATTATGATTTTATCCTACATTTATGGAATACTCATTTGGTAGCAAAACTTATTTGAAAAGAGGCGTGGCTATTTGTATTCTATTCCACTCAATGTGAATGTTTATATGTCTAGCTGCAGAGTTACTGTTTGATTAGGGGATGCTGCCCCAGACGCTGCTGGGGTCTTTTGTAGTATACATGATGAGTGCACCGTATTACTTTTTTAAAATATAAAAGTTCTGAATTCTGAAACATATCTGTCCCTAAGAGTTTTGGTTAAGAAATTTAGGTCTATATGCCATAACATCAGGCAGTGAATGAGTGCATTGTTGAATGGATGAGTAAATGGATGTTTAGAGTTATTTTTTTTTTCTGGTGAATCAGATAATTCCATTAAAATATACAGTCATCAGAGATGTATACATTTTTCAATGTCTACAGCCTAAAACTAGGGTATTTGGTAGTTACTGGCCCTAAGAGTCATTGGATCATTTGTAAGAACCAACTGTCTACTGAGGAGGCTAAAATGAATATGTCATAGTCCCTGCCTTTGCAAGCTACTGTGTAGTAGGGGAAATAGACATGAAAACAGAGGAACGTCACACACTGTGATAAATGCCACAATCACCTTATTCTGCCTGGGAGAACCGGGCAGAGGAGGTGATATCTGAGGAGCATTGAAAGATGAGAAGGTGTTCGCCAGGCAGAGAAGGTGAGACAGGACCCTCCGGGAGGTGGATTTCTATGTTCAAAGGCTCCTAGAATTTGAGAAGGGCATGCCATGTTTGGGGAAAAGGTGAGAAGGTCACTGCGGCTGCAGCAGAGGGTACATGAGGGTAAACAGCTATGAGGTGGGAAAGACTGGAATTGTAAGAAAGGCTGCCTGCAGCCTTGCAGAGGAAGTTGGATGCTTGTACAGGATGTTTCTAGGCATGGGAGTAAGTGAACACTCAGCTTTTTACTTTGTTTCATTGATAATTTCAGGAAAGTAACGCTAGAAGTGATATGCAGGTTGGGCTTGAATAGAGACCAACAGTGGAAGGGGGCCCTAAGGAAGAGGTGATGCAGCCTGATCAGAGGCAAAGGCGGTGGGGATGAGAAGGCAGATTTAGGAAAACCCAAGTGGCATGGTGACCATCAGATGTGTGCAGTGAGAGGGAGGGAAGAGTCAGAGTGGCGAGAACCAGGTGGAGAAAATCACCACGAATTGGGATAATCATAAGGTGCTGCTAAATATTATCCATTGGCCTCCAGATGTTCTCTTTTTAGGTTATCATCCTAACTCAAAAGTCAATAATATTCTATCTTACACAACTGTGGACCCTATTCATAAGGCACAGTAAGATTTTTTTTTTTAATTGCACTTAGGGACTTTCCAATGGGACAAGCAAAAGAATTATATGTTATATATATTCTCCATACTGTCAAGGCCCAGATTTGTTTCCAGTGTCATAAATCATCATAATTAACAACCTTTCAACCAAATGGATCCCAAAGCACTTTCCAAATTATGCAACTTTGGAGGTGAATTGCCTCAGCTGTCCAACAGCTGTCAGCAGCACTCTGCAACAGGGACAGAGCAAGAGGGAGGACGCAGATTCTCCATGGAACTCCTTGCAGCATTTAGGTTTGTGGAAAGCAATTCCCCAAAATGGAGCTTGGCCCAGAACAGGGTCTAATCTGCTCTCAGCAGAAATGCAGTAAAGCCATTCTTATCCCTAAATGATCAGCATATTTTTCTGTCATATAAAATATATCTGTGAATGGAATTAATACGAGTCTCATGGCTAGGAAAATCCATTACATATTTCAAATTACATTTCTTACATTGGCAGTGACTTCCTTAATAATTGGTAAGGAGATGGTGGTTTCAAGCAAAACCTAATTTCTTGTTCACATATTAAGAGATTAATAAACTGTGGAATTAAATTAAATCACACTGCCTAGAATCTCATGTACTAAAATCCACTCTGTTTTGGTCTAAGTTTCGGTTTTTTGAGGGGTTGTTTTTACAACCTGATAGAATTCTGACTTTTCATCGATTACCCTATTAGTGTAGGCCCAGAAGATTCATGGTAAACTTTCCAGGATATTCTTTTAATTCTGTGTTGTCCAACTAAGGAGTACAGGGGATCTGTGAAGTCATACAATCAAGGTGGTACAGAATTTTGGAGCTTCTAATATATTCAAAAGTTTGAGATAAGTACAAAAATTGATATCTTATGAAGTGTGATTTAACATTAAAACATACTTTAAAAATAAAATGTGGGAGTTTGAGTTTGCTGTGGGCTGCTCAGGGCACATCCCTAGATAGCTCTCCTCTGATTTCTTCCTGTTCCATCTGCCCATCTGTATTTGTTCCCCTTTTGTTTGATACTTAGAGGACTTTGGGGAATAATTTTATGAAACACGGCCAAATTAAGTACTTTTATTTCTAAAGCATAGCTCTTTTGGACAGCACAGGAATGAATTACACATTTGTGAAATGACACCCTGATTCAACAAATCTGATGTTAAGGAAATAACCGTGATGAAAAGGGCTTATATATTTATGTTTCATAATGAACAAAAACTATAACTACTAGTCTGAGAAAAATTCAAAACAATCTTACTCCAGTTGACATAAATTATTTTACCAAAACCATCCTTATGGGAAAAGTAAGAACTTAGTTCCTTTCATAATTCGATTCAATGAAATACAAATTTCTGAATTGCCTATCATACACAAAACACTCGGCTAATAACTCTTTAGTAATACAAGGTGAAATTAGACAGAAATGGCATTTCTAAAACAAAGCTCTGCCAATATTTGAGACAGTTTCTCTAGATCTCTGGTGGCCCTTGAAAATCAGTTACTCAGCTTATTTTCTGCTGAAACTCATGCTAGAACTGCAATGAATTCATTAGAATTTCTCAACTTGTCACTTAATTTTTCAAAATCTAGGACTTAGACTTTTAAAATTGAGTTTCTTTACTTACTTCTAGTTATTCATTAACTGTTAGTCAATTAATTAATATGCCCATTCAAATCTTTATTGTTCTCCAGCTATGTGTCAGTCCCTGGGGATCAAGTGAAGGAGGTACAGCTTCTTCAGTCACAGACTGTCTTGTCGTGTGGATACAGGTAAGTTAATAGGTAATTGGCAATACTTTGTGTGTGAAATGCTGTGATAAGAGAAAATTTAGGGATGGGGGGGCATATAGTAACATCCTTTCCAGAGGAAGAGATGTATAAAGGAAGATTTAAAAGATGAAGAGTTGGCCATGACAAGGGAGAAGGAGTGAGGTAGAGAAAGCAAGCTTTTCATATATGCTTCCAATCATATTGATTCATATTTGCAAAGAACTAATAATTGCAAACAATAATTGACTCTTTTCCAGAAGCTGCAGGGCATGTTACATATTTAATAGTACCTGATAAAACTATTCCATGAGGTAGATATGACCTCCATTTTATAGGGTAGAAAACTGGCAATCAGTCAAGTCACACTGAGTCAGGATTCAAACTCAGGCTCATTTTGCTCCAAAGCTGAAATTCTTTTTATACATTAGGTTGCCAGCTATAAGAAGCAGAGAAAGAAGGTAAAATAAAGGTCCTGTCCATGGTCTCTATTAGGAAAAAGGCTTATGATCCAAGAAAGCTGCTTAATCAGACCTCAGATTTGACTGTCTTTTCTTCCAGTCTTTCAGAAATGATATTCACCAGCATATCTTGTAACCATCCTGGAATAGTGGTTGATAATCCATTATATGTTATAACGTGTTATTTTCTCCATAGTACCTCTACTCTACCAGCATCTAAGATCTCCAGATCTTTTGATCTGTAGCACAGGGCACAAAAGCCTGACTAAAGTCTCCGAATGGATTTCAACACTATCCAGCCAAAGAGAGCAGAGATTCAGCATCTATTTCGGAAGCAATATTTTGGTCTTGTTTATGCTGCAAGCAACTCCTTCATTCACCACTAGAAATTCAGACTTAATGCATAACACAGGGAGTGCATACAGGGACCATGGCTGGCAACAGAGTCCTTTCTTCTACCTATTCATTCCCTACACTGCAAATGTTAGTCCTGGAAATGGTAACTAAAGATTATGACATTCTACAGTCCTCTTTAAATAAGAGATACAATTCAGGATTTTAAAGTACACTGTATGTTCTGTGCAGGGTATTGCTTAGTACCTCTATTTAAAGTAAAATATTCTTAATATGAATAGGCTTTCGATGCTGGAGTCACTAACAGTTTACTAAACTTCGTATTTTTTGCCCAAAGTAAAGTATGTAAGGTAACCTGGGAGCCATATGTGTCACATGATTTGTTAGGGCCCAATCACACCTAATTTCAGTGGCTGAAGCAAAAGAGGCAAGCAATTAAGGGAAAGTTTGGTGAGCTTCTGTTCAACCAAGGACGGAAAACTGCACAGCTGGAGACAATTCTGAGAAAATTGATCAGAATTCCTTTACCTTAACAAAAGCCTGGCTAACAAGTTGATACCCATGAATTTCTATAATCAGACAGCAAGAATTTAAGAACCTAGAAACACAAGTCACCTTGGAATATTCAATTGCTCTAACCCCTGTTATTTTAAGGAGCAGAGACACCTGTTAGCTTGGGATAAGGCAGACTATTTTTATTAATAAAATAATATGATCGGTAACAAAATGTTATATTCAGGTGTTGGGAGAATTAATCAATTGAATGTGGCTGCTTATAAAATAAATTGGTAATAAGATACACAAAATAACAGGGATTAGAAAAACTGGAATTATTACTCTTAATGGCATGTTTGGGTATTCAAAACGTTGGGTCTCCTTTTTTTTTTTAAATACTTAGATTTTAATGTGTGTTTTCCAAATGAGTAGTTAAGCATTTTCTCTGAATTGCTAATCCCCAGAACCCTATGAAGGGTTGCTTGATAGACACTTGTGTGTGTCTGCTTGCCTGCTTGCTTGCTTGACAATATGATGACCACATTCAAAAACGTCTTTTGCTGGGACAGGTTAGCTACTTTAAGAAGGTTTTTTTCTCATTTCTAAATAATGAATATGAGACTCTGGAAGGATATCAATCATATTAAACATCTGGAAGAGTTAGTGAAAACACTGTTACATTATTTTTTAAGTAACATTGTAGATCTACATACCTGCCTCTCCAACTTTATGATTATTTTTGCAGTTGCAGTCTTTTAACTTCAAAGCCAAAAAGTACTGGGAACATACCCTTTCTGATCCAAATGAGCATTCTATATATCCTTTTCTTTATTGCATGGAGCAGGAAAGACCTAACAAGAAAAAGGCATAGTCCAAATGCAAAACCACCTTACACAGAGAACAACAACACAGCCCAATCTGTTTCCACCAGCCAGCAAAAGGGAACCTGGTGAGTTTACTTTAGCCTCTAAACCCACTTCCTGGATTCTACATCTTTTCTTAACTATATCATTGCTATTTAGGGGGAAAAAAACCCCAGAACAATTAGACACACCTGGTTAAAGTGTCCTGCGCCCTGTTCACACTTCATGTTGTATCTTAAAGTGACAGCATATTAAAATGTCAATGGAATTCCTGGGCATTACGTGGCTATCACAGCTGAAAGTATAGTTATAGTTCTCAGCATTTTGGAAGTGGACTTAACTCATTTCAAGCTTCAAAAAGTCATATATAGCATGAAATATGTAATTTTCACAAAATTATAAAAGCTGAGAAAAATTGAAGTGTACCTTCACATAACCTTCACATAAACTAACATTCTTATTGGCGTGGTGCACGTGTGTGTGTGTGGGGGGGTTTGTGTTTAGAGCATGATCGTGCTATTCTTTGGAGTCTACCATCACGTTAGGCACAATGCATAAAATTTTGGTTAAGAAAATTGTTACTCTAATATATCCAAGACAAACACACAGCTGACCATATTTAGGTTTAAGTATATATATTTAAAAGCCATACAGTAAACACTACTAAAATTTCAGATAGAAACCAAATATACTGAATTTGAATATAATAAATATCATAAATGTGACGTGGGATCAAATTGCTTCCATGCACTGAAACAGGAACATTTAAAATCTGCTAGAACTTATGTCCCTGGTAATAAGTTGTGACATTCTTATTGTGAAAACCAGGAGTGCTTGCAAAATACTTGCACTATAAGCTTGTCTCAGTAGCCAAAATATAAGATAATATTACTAAGGAATTTGGCACTACGACCAAAACAACAATTGTTCAAGGGGAAATAGGGTAATTAAATTGTTCATTTGAAGACTGTAATGATAAGATATGAATCACATAGCCCAGAGAAGTGTTTCGGCAGGGCCATGCTTCCATTAACATCTCCCAAGGACAATCCAAAAGTTGCCAAATCGGAGGAGCTGCCCCAGTGAATGCTGTACTTAAGTAAAGCATTTTGCAGCAGACTGTCTGAATGCTTCTCATCATAACATTACATTACTCCAATTTATAAATCTCTTATAAACAAACGCCTAGACCTCTCTTATGTAGGAGTATGGTTGCTAAGACACACTCTGCTTTTTTAATCTGAGCATTTGTTTCTAACCTCTAGAAATCATTTCCTAAGCTCCTAGATAGACTCAGGACTAGCTTGATTCCCTCACGTCCCAGGACTCCTGCTACCAGCCCAGGTCATCAGCTCCCGGTTCTTGTGAGTGACCTGGCTGCTCTCTCACACCCAAGAGACCCTCTTCTCTGTCCACTAGGACATGCAAACATGAGCTTACTCTATGAAATAGTTGGTTATACAGAAAAACGTGTTTTGATGGCTGCAATTGCTCCAACTTGGCTACTCTTGGTTCTGCTGGACCAGCGACAAATGCCACAGCTTTTTAATGATCTGACCCCTGGGACTTTCATCAGCCAACACGCTATTTATTTAGAGGCCTTTGTCCTCTGAGACCCTCCAACAAACACTGCTGCATTATGCATCCAGAACTTTTGTTCCACTTGAATTAGAGAGCACAGTCCATCTAGTCTCTTATTTTTTTCCCCTTTTCTACAAAAGTAGACAGGCTGAAAATCTTTAAACTATAGAAACCAGAAATATATGTTTAAGTGTTAATTTCAATTCAGGTTTGACAACTAGTAGATTGACGTGACCTGTGTACATTTAAAGCAATATTTAAAGTTGGGATAGATCATTCCTTCACTCCCTCCCTCACTTATTCATTCAGTTAGCACTTACAGAATATCTATTTGATACCAGGCACAGCGCCAGATACTGGGACTACAAATATAAATGCAAAATGATCTCACATTTGAACAGAGGGAACCATAAAAACCTAACATTATAATGTGAAACATGCATATGATATATTAATACATTATAGACACATACACACAGAGAGTTTTAAACAATGTCAGAGAAAAGAATGGTGGATTCGCCCTGAAGATGTAGCAGAGGATTCAGACAGGTAGTTATAGTCGAGTTGGGTCTTGAAAGATGAGAGACTTTTCCCCAGATGAGGCTGGGTGAGAGTAACTGTAGTAAACACATGTAGTGTATAATAGATGTTAGCTGTTTGAATTCTGGCTCTTTCCTTTCTCATTTCTTGAACTCTTTAAATTTCAGTTTCCTTATCTGTTCAATGGACATAATACTAGTACTTCCTTCATGGGCTTGTTAGAAAGATTAAAGTAGACAGCATGGTAAAGAACAGTGCACAGACACAGCAAATGCTCAAGAAGGTAGTTGCTATTGATTTTTATTACCATTATCACTATGATGTGTATTTACAAGTTGTGTTTGGGAAATAAGAAATGGTAGTCTGGTGTAGAGAGAATGAAAGTGTGTTAGACTTAGCAGATATTGTGGATTCTGGAAAAGATTGGTTGGGACCCTATATAAAAAGCCTTGTATGTCATTCTAAAAAGTCTGCACTTGATATTATCAACAAAAGAAAACCAGGGATGGTCATACAGTTCAGATGAGCACCCGCTAAGAGACCAACAGTGTACAGAAACCTGCAGCGTAGGAGGGTAATTGCTGTCTTTTGTACTTTTCTGGGGCCTGAGGTGAGGGGGCGCATTCTGCCATCCTTGGAACTAAGAGTGGTGCCAGCAGTTTGCCCAAGGTGGAGGCAATAAGGGGCTTTACTGTCTGTACAATTTTTTTTTTAAATAATAAGTATTGGTTTGCATTATATTATCACCATGATCTGATAATTCTGAACAATGACAGTAAAATAATGGGCTCTTCTCTGCTGGACAAGCCATCCCTTACCATGCCATGACTTGGTAGTTTGTTTTGAGAACTCTAAGGAGGATTAACAAGCACCCAGAAGTTGAGGACCCTGTAAGGACTTCCTGATGCTTAGGCATGGGTTAATTCAGGACTAGGAAGTGGGCCTAAGGAACAAACAGCCAAACCCAACGTTTGAGAGGGGCCGAGTAGTGGGAAAGTTTAGGGTACCTCCTGAGGCGAAAAGATCAAAGTGAGAGGCACCCTCGGGGGGATCCTGAGAAAAAGAGGCAATGACACTGGTTGTTGGGTAGTGAAGATGACAGACACAGATGCAGAAAATCAAGAAGGGCAGAGAGAAGGCTTACAGCAATACACCTTCCTCATCTGTGGCTACATCACCATTGGTGGGTCAAGTACCCATCCAGAAAGATCCAGTCCAATGGTTTTCAGTACCTCCGGCATCAGCATCATCATATCCCAAATGCAAATCGTTGGTCTCCACCCTGGATTGACAGTGTGAGTAACTCTAGGGTGGGGCTTAGCAATTTGGGTTTTAACCAGCCCTCCTGGTTATTCTGATACCCACTAAAGTTTGAGAATCACAGGTCTCCCCATCTGTGGAGCAACTCCCTAACATATATAGCACTTTATCATCAAGAGTTATGAGATCATATTCTGATGCCTCACTGGTATTTATGACATTTGTCCCATATCAATATGTATGCCTTGAATAGTTCCTTCCCTTAACCCAGTGGTTCTCAATGGGGTGAAGCATGGTTTTGTTTCCCAGGGGGGTATGTGGTAACGTCTGGAAGCATTTTCAGTTGTCATGCTGAAAGGAAGGTATTATTGGCATCTAGTGAGTAGAGGTCTTAGGTCCTGGTAAAACATTCTACAATGCTCCAGACAGATCTTTCCAACAGAGAATTATCTGGCCCTGGTTAACCTTACCAAGAAAGAGTTTGTGAGTTTTTTTTTTTTTTTTTTTTTTTTTTTTTTTTTTTTTTTTTTTTTTTTTTTTTTTTTTTTGGAGGATCTCCATTACATTGGGGGGAAAATCAGGGTGGGAAAGTCAGCATCTAATCTGGTGTCTTTGAATACAAATCCTCACTCCTAAGGTGAGGAATGTTTACTGATTGGTGACTGACTGTTTATTGTTGGTCTGTAAAGGAAGTAGGTGCTTTATGACCCTAACCAGGAACTGCTGGCTTTGTTTGTTCTCCCTCTCTCAGGCTTGTCTTTCTGTATATTGTTTCTATCCTGATTTCATTCTTTGATTCCAAAGCGGTCAGGCCAGTCCTGATCTGGATCTCCAGAATTAAGTCTGGTAGCTCAGACATGGCTTGTAAGGGAGGAGGAGTAATGGTGATTCTGAAGACTGCTCATTCTGGGAGCGGGGACTGGGGAGGACAACCCCACTGAAATGCCAAAGCCAAGATAGCAGAGAGTGCTTGATGATCTCCCACTGACTGCTTTCTCTTTAGATTGGGAGAGGCCAGTGGAAAGGGGGCCACTGGCACCATATTGGAGAAGAGCTAGTTAGGGCTGTGCCAGACACATGTGTGAGTGATGTGTGGAAGCCCTGGGAACCCCACACCCCGGCACGTTGCTGGTACAGCAGAGGTCGGCACACAAGGACTATCCATTGAGCAATTCTGCTAGAATCAGAACGAGGCAGGAACTGGGCTTAATTGTGGGGTGGAGGGGCATGAAGGAGAGAGATATATGGAGCCTGGAAGCACATCCCACGTAGAAAATGTGCAATCAGATGGAAAGAAAGAATGAGAGCTACAATTGACATGAATATCTGGCTTGCTTTTTCATTAATTTGGGAACCTTGTCTGCTGTGCCATCCAAGGAAGCTCACTGCTGGTGCAAAAGGACATTTAGTTTCTGCAAACAATGCTTGGCATCTTTTTACGCAATGATTTTTACAGTCCTCACATTTCCATAGGCCATTTCACATTTACCACTGTTAGACTCTAAAATGTACTCTAGCAGCAAATGGAATAAAGTACTGCTTTTATTTTAATGGAATTTTTTTTGTACTTAAAGCCTAAGACATGCTTTATCTTAGGCCTGGGGTCTGGCCTGCCTGCGTTTGGGTCTCAAGCCTTTCTTAGCCTCAGCTGCAATGGAGCTCTGCAAAGGGAAGACCCTCTGGAGGGCAGGCCCAACACTGGAAGCTCACTTCCTAAACACCGAGGGAGCCTGCCAGCAACCCTCCTATGGAAACACCTTTCAGGCAGCACTGCGGGAGTCTCTATTTAAACAGGTGACCTTGCAGAGAGAGGCTCCAGATCCCATTACCGACTGCCCGGCTGAGAGGCAGATTTGTTTTTATGAGCTCTCAAGGCACACATTGGGGGCCAGGCGTAAATATGGAGAAAACTTGCTGAGACCTTGCCCCCTTTCCACAAAATGTAAAGAAAAGAAAATCATCCTGCGGCTTTCGAGAATCACTACCTATCAGTAAATAACCAGTAAGCAAAGTGGTCATCATTTAATTCAAGTTTTAAATTTACTTTATCTCTGGTGATGAAAAAGAGTATCAGGTATTTCAGCCCTCCTGCGTCCTTCATGGAATGAGGGAAAGAGGAAAACAGCTGCTTGTATATGAAGCAGTTTAAGGGTCAAATATTGCTCTGCCCAGAGGTGCTGACATCACTTAACTCTCCCCAGGAGAGGGGCATTGGCGTCATTTGTTGCACTGCGGCCTCAGGCCTGAAGATGGGCGGGCTGCAGCCCCCATCTTGTTTCTCCTTGAGCACCTACAGGGTCAACAACTGCAAGTGAACATTGCAATTAAGACTCTAAAACTTTGTTTTTATTGGCTTTGGTGGGGAATTTTTTTTCACAATTAATAAAAACAATATAGTCAGTAAGTTAAAATGTGAATTTGAGTTTCAAACGTTGCATAGTCATTAGGCTAATCATTAGTCATTTGTGGTTGACAAGGAGGGTTATAATTTGACACCTGGCAAAAATCAAGTAGATTTCAGAGAACTTAGAGTTGGGAAATGAGATGGAAAAAACACCCTTTTTTTCCCTAGGAGGTCCCATGAAGTAACGTTTGCAAAACCTCTTTTCTCTCCCCAGAAGTGAATGACCCATGATTCAGGGCTGTGGTGTCTCCATCTCTGCGGGCTGGACCACCCCTACCCCCACCCTCCAGAGCCTTGTAAGCACTGGCCAAAGAATTGCCTCACAAGGTTCTCAGAAGTGAACCTCTGGGAGTTGAGAGAAAGAGATAAATAACTTCTCAACCTGATGTTTAAGCAACAAGAAACCACAAGAAAGCACCAGCATCAATTCTGAAAATATTTTTTGAAACATCATAGAGTCATGGGAGAATGACAGAATGACATTAGGATGACAGGATTCTTAGTTCCTAACTTTTCTATAAAATCCCAGATTTTCTTCTGTCTACCGTATATGACCCATTTTCTTTTGTGTGATGAGAGCAAAATATTGAACCCTGAGTTTGTATTTTCTGACCCCCGACCTCTCCCAGGTGTTCTGGCTCATTTCCTGAGAGTTATGTTTGATTTGGGAATGCTTCCCTCTTTTCTCCTATTCCCCCGTTACCATTTGAAACCTGGAACACCCGCATACAAGACCCTATCTCCCTGTGCTACCCAAAAACACTCTTAAGTGTTCTCTCAGAACTTGGCAAGTATCTATACAGGGACAGTTTTCTCACACTCTGGGAAATCAAAATATAAAACAATAGCTATTTTCCAACTCTTCAACCTGAAGATAAATTTTAGGGTTATTTCTTTTTCCTTTCTATTTAACGTGAGTTTCGGTTTCAGTACTAAGAGGAAATCAAATAATCGACTTCAGTTTTCAATGTAACAAGGAAACAGAAACTCTAATTTGATCCAAAAATGATTCCAAGATATCTCTTCAGAAGTCGTGGTTAATATTTTCTTAATAAATCTCTCCCTTTCCTTTTCTTTTTCAGATTTCAGAAGGCTAGAAAACATAACTTCTGAAGTCATGCATTATTTTTGTTTTAAAACGAAGCCTTCTCGACACCACTACTCTGCTAATCCTGCCGTCTTTTAAAAAGAAAATGCTTAGGATACCTTAAAAATATTGATAAAAAGAGATTTTTATATCTTTTAATTCAATGAGAGGCCAATCTACTAAGCTAACAAAAAGAGCTACATTCAGGAATGCAACTCTGCCTACTCCATCTGGCATGATTCCTTAAATAACTATTTCATGAGATGTGAAAGTAAAAATAAGATACTGTGTGCACTAAAAACATTTCCTCAAGGAGCATCCAGGTTGGGCTCATAAAGCCCACTTGTCACCAGCATCAAGCTGCCCATCCAACCACCATCCAGGAGGGTGAGTCTTCTCTTCCTAGGCTAGGGTAGAGGGTCATTAATGCACTGGACTGGAGTTAAGAGGCTTAAACCTTAGCGGGCAATGAACAGGACTGAGAGAGGCTCAACTATCCTGGGTCCAGATGTCAGTTTGTAGGTATCAGGATAGTACAGGGGCAGGTGATGTACAGATCCTGAAAAATTCACTGACACATGGTGAATATATAAATATCGTGTCTCATTCTCTGTGGTATAAAACCACACAAATGCAACTTAGGCTTTATAAAATGCCCAGATTACTAACTAGCCAAAGGAAGATCCAAAACAAAAATCTGTGAATTGATCCTATGTGAAACCGGGCTCATGATAGTAAAAACAGGCTTAGTGTGTTTGTGTTTTATTTTCCCAAATACATAATTTGAAAATACATATGCTGTGCCCAATTTTAAATGATATCCATTCAATCATTCATTCACCAAGTGTTTATTGAGCACCTACTTTGTGCTTAACACTCTTGTAGACACTGCACATACATATCGGTGAACAAAAGAAAGAAGGCCCCTTGCCTTTAGAAAGCCTATACTCCAGTTGGAGCAGACAAACAGTTAATGTGTAGACAAATAAATAACTTTGATGAGATCAGAAGACTAAGACAAAGACAAATAAGGTAATGAAAAAAATGAGAGACACGCAGGAGGCCACTGGAGATGGGGCAGCCAGAGAAGTTTCTCTGAGGAGATGACAGCTGAGCTGAAGTATGAAGGTCAAGAAGAAGCCAGACACTCCAGGAAGAAGGGATTCCAAGAACACAGGACCTGAGACAGGAGAGAGCTTGGGGCATTAACGGAGTTGAGAAACCCCATTACCAGATATGTACTTGCAATCATTTTATTTTTAAATAATGAAAACACTGCCGTGGAAACAAGAATATCAGTTTAAAGAAGCCTCCAAGACCATGTAGGGAAATGCCCTCAGTTTCCTGGCTGGGGAGTGAAATCCCAGAGCAGCTCCATTGACTCACAGAGTAGGGCCAACAGTGCTGAACTAGAAGGCTGGTCTCCTGTCTTCAGTGGGTGTGTCTTCCCACATGATCCATTGCCTTAGTGGAGCTGTGTTAATTACACTCCCCCTGGACACTGAAGGCCTGTCCACAAAGGAATCATATCTGCTTGTCTGACCTTTCTAAATGAAAATAGGTCAGAATTCTAACCAGCTCTCACTTTGGGAGAGCATCTTAGGAAAAAGTCAAACTTTTTTCTAATGTGTGCTTTTTACTTTTCAAAATTTAAAAGGACACAAATACAGAGATAAGAAATTCTAAAGTGTATATTTTTCTGAGCATATTTAGAAGTACTGAGTTGGATCATATAGTAAGAAGTTCATCTCAACGCTGTATTATTTCATAAAAAACACAAATGCATATCCCAGATAGATTCTGATTACCAAAAATTGATGATATTCAGAATAATTTTGGGTGGTTTTTGTGATAACAGGGAAGTATGTAACCTATTAAGCTCTCACAAAAGTTTCACTGAAGAAAATATTATTCAATAACCCCAAATGGGAAAAACTTATCCTGTAAGAACTTGGCCCAGAGTATACAGAGTTGCATCCAGCTCTATTTATCATCTTGCAAACTTCTTCATTATGTTAAAACTAAATCTCAGCTGTGCCCTGACTGCAAAGCAAACGCATACAGGCTATTTTAGCCACCTCAACAAGAATATTCTGAGAACAAATCGATTTTCCAAGAATGTTAAACACTTTTTATCAATTTTTGGTCAAGGATCATGGTTATGATATTACATTATCAGCCTCAAATTGTTTGTCTAAAGCAACTTACGATTTTTTACTCTTGATTCACAGAAAGGAAAAACAATCTTCTAGAATGTTCATGATAGCCGTAGCCTTCTGCTGTGTTAGAATCTCAACAATTTAGATTTCATTCGGCTTGATTCCCATATGCTCGACTCAAAAGCAGCTTTCCCATGGGCCTGGCCTGAGGTTCTAAGGTTCAGTTCACAGTTAGAGTTTTCTCCCTTAAGCAGCCTCTTTCTCAACACTTTCAGGTTTTCTCACGCTGCAGAGGAGAGCCCAAGTAAGAATCCTAAAGTACTTTCTCCATGGCACATGACTTTTCAAGAATATTCCAGCCCTTTTGAGACAGACACCTGCTCTTTACAGAGGAACAAACACTCTGGATAAGATAATTTTACTTTCACTGATGGCAGATTGCTTAGAGTTTAACTAGAAAACATTGTTAAACATGTTACAATGGCAAAATAAACAACAAACATTTTGAACTTTTGCTTTACTTGAATTTAGAGCTAGGGCTAATCTCAGATAGATCTTGAATAAACACTGAAAATAGACATGGTATTCGTTCCAAATTCTCCCCCCAAAAACATGCCCTTAAATTAGGAGATTATCCATCTGACAAAGGTCTAACATCCAGAATCTACAAAAAACTTAAACAAATTTACAAGAAAAAAACAAACCCCATCAAAAAGTGGATGAAGGATATGAACAGACACCTCTCAAAAGAAGACATTTATGCAGCTAACAAACATATGAATAAAAGCTCATCATTACCAGTCACTAGGGAAATGCAAATCAAAACCATAATGAGATACCATCTCACACCAGTTAGAATGGTGATCATTAAAAAGTCAGGAAACAACAGATGCTGGAGAGGATGTGGAGAAATAAGAATGCCTTTACACTGTTGGTGGGAGTGAAAATTAGTTCAACCATTGTGGAAGACAGTGTGGTGATTCCTCAAGGATCTAGAACCAAAAGCAACATTTGGCCAGGCAATCCCATTACTGGGTATAAACCCAGAGGATTATAAATTATTGTACTATAAAGACACATGCACATATATGTTTATTGTAGCACTGTTCACAATAGCAAAGACTTGGATCCAACTAAAATGCCCATCAATGATAGACTGGATAAAGAAAATGTGGCATACATACACCATGGAATACTATGCAGCCATAAAAAAGGATGAGTTCATGTCCTTTGCAGGGACATTGATGAAGCTGGAAACTATCATTCTCAGCAAACTAACACAGAAACAGAAAACCAAATACCACATGTTCTCACTCATAAGTGGGAGTTGAACAATGAGGACACATGGACACAGGGAGGGGAACATCACACACTGGGGCCTGTTGGAGGGTAGAGAGCTAGGGGAGGGATAGCATTAGGAGAAATACCTAATGTAGATGGGTTGATGGGTGCAGCAAACTACCATGGCACATGTATACCTATGTAACAAACCTGTATGTTCAGCTCATGTATCCCAGAACTTAAAGCATAATTAAAACAAAAATAGAAGATTATCTGAGAAAAGTGTATGATGGCATAACAAACACTTAGAAAAATATCTTTGTTGTTTTTAATTTGAAATAATCCCACATCAATTTATTTTATTTGCATATTGTATAGTATTGTATATTAAATTACAATAACCTCAAATTGGAATCTAAGCTATAGCTTAGGCAAACTATCTCATAGGGGAATTTGTGATGGGCATTGGCTAAATAAGTAGATTAATGAAATTGCTGGAAATTTAAAGGCGGTTGGGACAAAACCCTGAATGGGTTGGGGGGAGGAACGAAGGAAATAGTCTTCATTCTGACGCTCATTTTAAAAATAATTCACTTTCCCATGACAAAGATAAGAAGGCCATTTAAGAATTATTTACCTTTCAGCTTAAAAAAAGAGAAAAAAAGATGTCTGGAGAACCCCACTGACAGGCATGAAGAATGCATTGTAGCTGTTCCTTCTCATCCTCAGGCTGGGGTAGGCACAGAAGAAGCCTTTGCAGTTAAGCAGTGAAAAAAAGCAAGAAGTATCCAAACAGAACACACCTTTCCTTATTAGCTAAGGGAGAATCTTCTAAGGCCATTTAATTAGTTGAGGAATAATAGCTACCGTACTCTATATAAACACTAAATCTTTATTTTTTAAATTTAGACAAAACACAAATTAAAGAGAGATTACACACTTTACAAAGTTTTGCAATGTGAGTCATAAAAATAGCTTGTTCCTCTAGGGAGTGATTTTAAAATAAATTCCATTTACAAAAAAAAATAAATAAATTTAGAAACAACCTATTCAGATTATAAAGTGAGTTCCAGTTGATTTAACATAATAGAACTTTGTTATTTTATGTGGGGAGAACTGACTGGATTTTTGTTAAAAGAGGATTTTCTCCTTATTAACAAGATTGAAAAATAATTTTAGTCTATGGCAGCAAGATTCTTCTGCATATAATCTTAGGACCAATTTTTTTCCCAGTGCCTTAGGCAACAAATCCTTCAGCTCCTCCTTTTTATTGGCTCACAGTAGCAGCATGGATACGGCAGTTATTGCAACCAACCCAGCCTAGGACCTGGGCCTGTGTTCAGTGAGCGGACCTCCAACGTGTGGGGAAGATGAAGGGTCAAGACTTTCTACTGTGGACTCTTCTCAGCTTTCCAGAGTTTGGATACAACACTTGCTCTCCCAAAGAGAGGCAGAACATTATCAAAGTAAAATCTCAGAAGTAATATCAATGAAATCTCATGATAGGGTAATGACCTATCATCCCCAAACCCTCTGCCATTCTCCAGAGGGTCCCATACATCTAGAATGTAGACATGCAGCTTTCTGTATTAGTGCAAAAAATAAGATTATTTTCTCTTCATTTTAGGTTCATTCCTAGGTTATAGTAGTCACTATACAAATGTGAGACCGTTCAAGGTTTGCTTTGAACTCACAAGCAATGACGAACTTAATTTGTATTAAAGCACTTAGATTGGAGCAAGTGGTATTTTAAAGCACATATTAATTCATTTAAAACCACATAATTCACTGCAGCTCTATAATGTGCCAAGCAAAGCCTGGCCAACTGGCACCTCTATTCCTTCCAAATATGTTACCCATCTCGTGCCCTGTTTTTGTTTGATTATGTTATTAAACAAAATCTTTACCAATGACTGCATGGAAAAGAATGACTTAATCAATACAGTGTTGCAGTCCGGTCTGCCCACTATGCAGTACTTTCTTGCTTGGGCTCAGAAATTACAAAAAGACATTTCAGTTAAATAAAATAAATCCCAGAGAAACCCTATTATGGTCATGCAATTTCAAAAGTAAAGTAGAAGTTCTACTCACAATGTATTTGGGGATCCTGTAACCATTCCGTACCATTATATGTTGCCATGGATTGATTTAGCTACATGACAAAATCCCAATAAAAATGTAGTTTATAAAACTGTGGTTCTACTCCTTATTTGTTTTCCTTCAGACACATTCTATCCATGGTTAGAAACAAGCCATGACAGTGGTCTAGCTCTGAATTTCTGCCCATGGTGAGAAATCAGGCATAACCATGTTCTAACCCTGAATATAATCTTAATGTTTTACACCACGGGCAAATCATTAACATATGGACATAGCCTTCCCAGCTGCTCTGTTATTTATTTATTTTCGAATCCTATAGGTTCTACTGCCTCCTGTTTATACCCCATCCTAACATTTTCCCTGTGTTTTCTTCCCATTTTAAAAAGATTCATTTCTTTCTTTTTTTTTTTTTTTTAAAGGATCTATTGGGGGGAAAAGTCTTCATTCCGTGTTTCCACCCCACTGTTCCATTGGCCCCAACATCCCCTCTCCAACATCTAAATTAAGCATTCACATTAAAGTTCACGGCTGTTTCCCTTCCTCCCTGCTAAAGGAGGCAGTGGATGCTTCCCAGAGCCTGGCTTCACACACTCTACTGGACACCCCACAAAGCAGCCTCTCACCATACCCCATCCTCAGATTTCTCTTTTTAAGAAACTTTGTGGTGGGCTTATGCCTCCTAAATCATTTTCACTCATCAGAGCCATTTACCTTCCCTCTGTAACAACCAATACTCGCTCCTCTCCCATCTCCTGGTGCTAATTTCTGCCCCAGTATCCCACTGAGTAAGACAGAATGTGTTGTTTCTGGCTGTGGATAATATATTTCCATATCACTCTCAAAAACCACGTAATGAGCTCTGCAGGACAACCATTTTGTCCTTTCACTTCTGCTCACACAAACGAAGCAGCGGTTTACAAAAAGAAAACCAATGAGAATCATAGGTTAATGAAAGCTTCAACACTTAAGGGGAAAAAAAAAAAAGGAGCTCTTTACATGACTTTTTACAAAATTGCCAACAGCGTATTCAGCAGTGATTCCCAAAGGCTGACCCAGTGACCAGTCCAGGTTTGCTGCATAAGAATCACTCGGGAGGTTGTTAAACATAAATATTGGTAGGACTCACCCCTACAGTTTCTGATTCAGAAGTCTGGGGTTTGGGAGCCACCAATAGAGTGTAAATCAGTCTCCACAGATTGAATAAAAGCCCCATAAGCACATATATAACAACACGTGGATGCCAAATTTTCAACCCATATGAGTCTTTAGAATTCACCCAGTGATTAATATATTTTGAAAGAAATATGAAGAGACTTCTCAGTGCAAGCTAAGTCCTGATGGGGGGTAGGAAGGATGACAGCCAAGGTATGCATCGGTCTGTACACTCACCACTAGTCTTTAACTATATGTCTACGAGCAGATGTGAAAATGACCCCCCCACACTTTCTCCCATTCCCCTGCACCCACCAGAAAACATGTTCTGCAGTTCTTTATTTGACAAAAGGGGTACTTTAAAAATGCTGCTTTTTCTTTTTAGAAATAGGGGTCTTGCGATGTTGCCTGGGCTGCTCTTGAACTCCTGGTCCCAAGCAATCTTGCCTCAGCCCTCTGACTAGCTGGAACTACAGGCCCATTGCTGTGCCTTTGGGGCACTTTAAAAAAGATCAGTCCTTACAGGATTGGCAGTTTATGTAGTATGCACCTGATTTATGCTCTGTTCAAAACTGAAAACAAAAATGATAAAAAAATGATGCAGGGTGAAACAGAACAAACACCTCAGTAATTATACCTTCCTGAAGCACAATGTGCCATTTCCTTTCCTGGGATTAAAAATATGAAAGGGATATAAGTTACAACTCTCTCAGCTTGTGACTTCCATAAATCCTTGGGGCTTTCAAATGCACCTTCTCCACACAGGTACAAACCTTGAAATGCATATGTAGCAAAATTCCCCCCACCTAGCACCTTGGTTATTTGTAACCATCATCTCATTCCAAGCAAGAGTATTCTTCTTAGAAAAGAGCCACTGGACTCCGTCCTTCTCTTTAAAGACCTTGCTTTTAAGATTACATTCTAGGCTTGTGCTGTCTAATCCAAGAACCTCCAGCCCCATGTGGTGGTGGAACATTTGAAATGTGGCTGATGAGTCAATACTGGGATGTGCTGTAAGCATAAAATAGACCCCAGATTTTGAAGACTTTGTACAAAAAAGAAGAATGGAAAATATCTCATTCATAGTTTTTACGTTAACATGTTGCTATGGTAATGTTTTGAATCTATTAGGTTAAACAGGATTTACTATCAGAATTAATTTTACCTGTTTCATTTTTACTTCCTCAAATGTGGTCCTTAGAAACCTTAAGATTACATGTGTGTGGTGCATTTTGTTTCAATTAGCCAGAGCTGTTCTAGATGGAGTCCCGGGTTTCACTTCCCATCTCAAAGCTTGTCCCACACGCTGCCTCAGAACCCTCGATCCCTCTCCCCACTTAGTCCACCCACCTCTGTTCCAGGCACAGCTAATGGGAACCTTCTCACGTTACCAAGTTCTTTCCCAATCCAGTCCCTGAAACTCCACTATAGGCTTGTAATCTTGCCCACTACCCTGTCAAGTAATGTCTCCCTTTTTAAGTTAACAGATTCTAAGTTCCCACCTTTTTCATGAAATCTTCCCTTTTTCAGTGAGGATGACACAATGAAGACCACCTATTATTCATTTTATAGACATTTCAGTTTTGCCATAGAACTCTTAAGGTTATTATTTTGATTATTATCAAATACTCATTTCTTCAACAGCATTCACTGGGCACCTCCTGAAGGCCAGGCACAGTGATGGCTGTAGAGGATACTGAATAATGTCAGCACGCAGCCCCAAAATAATGTGTGGCATGAGGCCAGCAGGAACACAGATACTAAACCAAGGCTCTTCTGCCCAGAAGGATGCTCTACTTGCAAACACCTTGCTAAGGAAGACTTTGAACATAGTACTTATATAACACATAAGTCTTGTGGCTTAGAAACTTGAACTGCTTGACTCCATAATAAACACTTCCCTCTCCCACACCTGTATGCTCCCTCAGGTTTCTCTGCTACCCTGTAAACTCCATTTGTGTTTGTATTCCCCAGATTTTTGCTAACCCAGGATTAAACACCATGCTTTCGTGTGTGTGTGTGTGTGTGTGTGTGTGTGTGTGTGTGTGTGTGTATCTCTGTGTGTGTGTATGCTCATTTGTTTTTCATAATAATGTGGATGCCATTGTTGTTCCTATTTAAAGATGAGGAAACTACGGCACAGCAGAGTTATGTAGCTTCATGAGGTCACACAAGTAATGAGTGGAGGAGTCAGGATTTGAACCCAGGCAGCCTAACTCTAGAGTCAAAGCTACTAACCACACACAAACAAACACCAAGCACCATGTAAGTTTGAAGCTGCCAAGGCTATCTAGTGCTGAATGAGAGATGCTACCCTAAAATGAGACCTATATAAGAAAAGGATAGCTGGAGAAAAGGAGGGAAAGAGGGAGAAAGAGAGAATATCAGAGAAATATAACTAAAGGTTATTTTATTTGCACTGCTGGAGAGTATGAAGCCAGAAACTACCCTTAGGCCTTCCCAGCTATACAAGTGAATGGGGTCTTTTGTTATTTGTAGCCACAGGTTCTTAAGGAGGGGTCTACCCACAATGGTACACAGAGCTCTGTTTGTGTATAAACAGAACTATAAAACAATATATATACATGTCTCTGGGGAGATTCTCAAAGGAGACCTGGATTCTACATAACTGCCACATGTCCAGCTTCTTAGTCAAATATCCTCTGCTAAAATTAGCTAGGGACCCTTAGAACACATTGTTTGTCATGTGGCTGGTCTCTGCTAACATTAGGTCTATCCCCGGTGCCATAATTGCATGAAGCAGAATAAGCTTTTTTTCTGTATTAAGTGTCACAATGCCTGGAATTTTGCCATAAAATACGTATCAATGATAATTTCTAACTATTTTTTAAAATAAAAAGTGGGTGTGAAGCAAAACTCTTGGCAATTCAACATGATGAATTCAAACTGCATGTTTCTCTCAGTGCTTTCTCTAAATCCCTCAAAAATGACAGTATGTCAGTCCCCATTCTGCTTATCTTCAGATCAGTTTCTCACTCCCCGCCTTGTCCTGCTCTGCTCTGTAATGTGAAGGGGCTAACCTCTACAAGGCTGGGCTTCCCGGACTTCCATGGGTTCAGCAAATAGGAGCACTGGTGGGTGAGAATCTGAAGGTGGGGAGAAAAGGGAGAAATCAGATGACTTCTCCTGTCGCTCTCTACCTCAGGGAGGCAGTGGCTACATCCTGAGACTGCAGCTCCCACTAGACAAACCTACCATGATTCCAGCTTCCAGCAGGGTTATGAGGCCCTGGGATCTGGCAACACCACCTCCTCCCTTTTTCCCTTCAGCCTGTGGTGGTGGTGAAGGGAAAAAGAGATTGCTAATCTCTAGGTTGCCTCACAGACCTTTGCTGGCTCCTTAGCAATTCTACAATCTGGACAAAATTAGGGCAAGGACATCATTCAACTCAATACAAAGCAATATAAGTATAATATTTAGAAATATAGAAGTAAATCATGACAGAATCAGCTAAAAGTCAAAGGTCCTTACCTCTGGAATTCCTTGCATTTACTCTGCATAGTTTCAAATACTCAGAGTGTGTGTATTCTCCTGATTGGGCCATGACTTACACAAGTGGCAAAAAAATAATAATTATAAATAAGCATAAACCCAGATAGACAAAGAGGTTGAGGCAAGAAGTAAAGAGTTACTTGCAAAAAAGTAACTCATTTTTGCAAGGTGGAAAGGGATGGAGGAATGGTCACTGCCTTAGCAGGGCAGAGAAGACTGCACCCCAGGTAACTAAAGAAGGGATTGCCAGTAAAGACCCTGGGATGCCTCAGGCTTCAGAGGTACCAGATAACTTGAAAAATGAGAATATGTAACTCAAAGCAAGAGCACTGCTTGAAGTCCATGTGTGTTTTCTCTCCTACCTCACACTAAAGACCTGAGGCTTACTCTTTGGAGACTGGATAAGAGCAGCTTCAGACTGGGAGCCGCTAGGTACAGTAGAGGGCAGGAGAGTGGCCCCATACCAGAAACTAGAGGATGATGAGAATATTTTCATCCTTAACAGTGGGACCCTCCCCACAACACAACCTTGATTGAAAGATTCTTCACTGGAGAAACAGTATCCCCAGAAAAGACATTTAAATTTTGATACTGGAAGAGAGATGAAAGAGGACCTAACAAAAAAACCAAGTAATTGCCAAAACTCCACCTTCAACAAGCCCCACCACATTACCTGCTAAGAGTTTGACAATGTTGAAATAGTAGGGAAAAGGAATGTGAAGAAACATTTAGGAAGAGATTGCAATTAACAATAGCCATATAGGGAACTAAAGAATGAAAATATGAGGCAATAATTAACTCCAGAAAAATAAATCCTTGAGCACTACTTGGTTCAGCAGTGAACAATGTGTAGTCAAAATAATGCAAACAATTGATTATGGATCAATAATGGGACAGATGTGAGAAGAGGAAATAGGGCCATTGTGTAATTCTAGCTGTCATAAATAACATTTACAGTTGACAAATTAAGAAATAGTGGTGTATTCATTTTCCGGCATACAAACTACCACAAACCCTATGGCTTAAAACAACAAAAATGTATTCTTCCACAGTTCAGAAGGCCAGAAGTCTAAAATCAAGGTGTCATCAGGGTTGGCTCCTCTTAAAAGGTTCTGAAGCAGAATATGGTCCATACCTCTCTCTGAGCTTCTGGGGATTGTCAGCAGTCCTTGGTATTCATATGCTTGCTGCAGAATTCTAATCTCTGCCACCAGAGAAGACGTCATCTGGTCATCTTTACATCATGTCTCTTTCTGTGAGTCTCTTTTCTTGCTCTTATAACACCAGTCATAATGGACTTAGGGCACACCCTATTCCATATGGCCACCTTTTAACTTGAATAATTACATCTACAAAGACCTTGTTTTCAAATAAATTCACCTTCTGAGGTTCTGGGAAGAATGTGAATTGGGGCAGTGACACTATTCAACTCAATACAACCAGTGTAAGTATAATATTTGGAAATGTTCAAGTAAATTACAAACAGAATCAGCTAAAGGTCAAAAGTCCTTACCTCTGGAATGGAAATTGGTGGGTGGAAAGAACATGGTAGGGAAACAATGTTCCTGCCTATAAGGTTTGGAAAAGACATGCCTATTGCACACTGACACCATGTCCCTTCCTTCAGGTAAGTAGGAGTATCATATTTCTTCTCCTTCTGGTTGTCCAGGTGTGGTCAAGTGGCTAGTTTCTAATGATAGTCTGGGTGAAAAGGACATGTGTATTCAGAGCTCTAACCACCAGGGTGGGACCGTTCAGCACTATTCTTCCTGCCACAGGGATGGGGAAAGCATGTGTGCAAACAGAGCTTCTTTCAGTCTGAGCAGAGTGTCCCCTGGCTAAGGTCTGAATATTTGTTCCCCCCTCCCCAACCACCACAAATTCATATGGTGAAACCCAACCTTCCAAGATGATGGCAGCAGGAATGGGGCCTTTAGAAAGTCATGAGGGTAGAACCCTCAGGAATGGGATTAGTGCCCTTATAAGAGAGACCCCAGAGTGATGCCTTGCTCTTTCACCAGGTGAGGACACAGCAAGAGGGCACCCTTTAAACCAGGAAACAGGCCCTTACCAGACATCAAATCTGCCAGCACCTTGATCTTAGACTTCTCAGCCTCCAGTACTGTGAGAAATAATTTTCTGCTGTCTCTAAGTTACCCAGTTTAGCAGCCTAGACAGACGAAGACACCCAGTTGTATCAGACATGAAATCCTTGTTTTTGTTATCTGCTGAGATTTTGAGTTTGTTGTTGAGTTTACAGCCACACAACCTCACCTGTCTTAATTGACACAATGCATGGAGCATTATTTGAATTTGATGCAATTTACATGTACTTACTGTTCTGATAAATATGAAAATGAATAACATAAACCATAAATGGTAAGACATAATACACGAAACCACTTAGCATTGGTGATTTTAGCAGGTCACTTTTTAAATGACACAATATTCTGAGAGTACTGGATTCTAAGTTCTGGCAGGCATTGTCAAAGTGGAGCCTGGGATACATGAAGCCAAATCTTACTGCACAGTTTTTTTTTTTTAAATTGGATTTTATTACTTAAGGAGTAGTACCCTGAATTAATCCAAATATGGATATGGCTCATTTTCCACAATGTCTCATGTGCTGGAGTATGGCAAAAGAAATGTGTCTACTTTTTGGAGTCTAGTCTTCCTTTTGGGTTTCATTTGTGCCTAATCTTTTTCTTGCTGAATGAATAACAACAGGTTCTAAAAATTTACTTTTAAACTCTTCTTTCAAGTGGATTTTTTAAACTCTATAAATGATCAATACCATTACCTGGGTATGACTTTATTTCTATTTAGAAACATAGTCATCTCCTGTATAATGTGATGGTGAAGAGGTTCCCACAGGTGAGTCTGCTCCTGCCCATTTGATGTCACCTCTCTGTTACTGCCTGGGTGATAAGTCCTATCAGTCTTGCATATTCTACTTCTGTTGCAATGTCAGCTGCCCATATTTGTGGCTTTCAATTTATTCCATGATTGTGAGTCTTTATTCAATAGACTTTTCATTATGCAGGTCAAATATCACCCAGTATCCAATTCCTCTCTCATTCAAAGAACCTGGAAGGATTATTATCTTCCTCCCTGCTGAAGTTAGACAAAGTCATGTGACTAATTCTAATGAATGAATGGCATTTTAATGAAAATATTTATGTAACAAGGAAGATATAAAGCCCCAATAACTTATATTCATTTCAAGAAATTTTCAATTCAATTCCAGTACAAAAAATGATACAGTTTTTAAATCTTCACTGTGATGAGATCCCAATTAGCTAATCAGACTGTGAGCTCCCTGAGGGCAGAGCTATCGTGAAACCCACACACACTAGATGCTCAATACACATCTGTTGAATGGATGAATAAAATATTGAGTGATGAGTGACCATAATTCTAATAACATGTCTTGATTAAATCATTCTTATTTATCCTCTGTGTTCATTGGAACAGTTTACTAATTTAGAAAACTACCCTTAAATGAAAAAGATTATTTTATCAGTGAGGTTAGCAACAATATTCTGGCTTCTCAAAAAAGGTTAACATGAAATCTAAGAAGGAAATTCCAGGGAGTTTTGCTGTTTCTGAACTTTGTAATAAAGATGGCCCAGAGGTGCACATATCGTAATATGATTCTTTTTTTTTTTTAAGAAGGAGTCTCACTCTGTTGCCCAAGCTGAAGTGCCGTGGTGTGATCTCAGCTCACTGTAACCTCCACCTCCAGGTTCAGGTGATTCTCCTGCCTCAGTCTCCCAAGTAGCAGGGATTACAGGGGTGTACCACCATGCCTGGCTAATTTTTGTACTTTTAGTAGAGAGGGAGTTTCACCATGTTGGCCAGGCTGGTCTCAAACTTCTGACCTCAGGTGATCAACCTGCCTCAGCCTCCCAAAGTGCTGGGATTATAGGCATGAGCCACTGTGCCAGGCCCCCTGGTTTTCTTCTTTCTCTTTGAGTTTAGTGATTTGAGGCTGTTACAAACTGAATGTTTGTATCCCTCCAAAATTCGTATGTTGAAGCGCTTACCCACAGTGTGATGGTATTTGGAGGTGAGGTCTTTGGAAGATGATTAGGTTTAAATGAGGTGATGAGGGTGTTGCCCTCATGATGGGATTAATGACTTTATAAGAAGAAAAAGTGACAATACAGCTTCCTCTGTCTGCCATGTAAGGATACAGTAAGAAGGAGGCCCTCTACAGTTAGGACGAGGCCCTAACTAAGAACTGAATCAGCCAAGACCTTAATCCTGGAAATCCTAGCCTCCAAAACTGTAAAACATGAATGTCTGTTGTTTAAGCCATCCAGTCTATAATATTTTGTTACAGTAGCTCCAGCTAAGACAAAAGCCAAATTCCCATCTTCTCTACCTCTCTTAGAAATGTAATATTATTTTTGTACGCCACAGTCACCTTCTCTTGCTTGCAGCAACCAGCCTAAGATTCTACTGCCTAATAAGTAACACGTCCATCCAATGCCCACACTGAATCATCAAATATTTCCTAATTAAGGCAGGAATGGTTTCGTTAACCACCATTGTTGCATAGCATTGTTGGCTGTTAGGCTCCAACCTAGGCATGGTGCTCTTGGGTTTCATACAATGCAAATAAGTGAAAACTTTCACTAGAATCCAAGAGCTTCCAATTTGAAAAAATAGAAAGTTCAGTAATTCAGCCACAGGTTTAACTTTTTAAAAATTCTCTGGATCGTATTATACCCTACAAAGTTGTGTTATTTTTATTATTATTATTATTTTTTGCCTCTTGGTAAATACATTTAATACATTGCCCTGGCTTGTATTGACCATATTATGGCCCTGCAGTTTCCTGAAAATATGGCCTTTTGGATTGGCAAATAGTAATGGGAATAAATTCTTTAAGCACTATGTAAAAAGCTTACTTGAAATTTTGAAGTATCATACCAAAATGCTGATGATTAAATAGAGATTTGTTATACAATGACAAATGAAAATGTGCTGTCATAATTCACTGGATAAAGTTTAGTTTTTACATCATTTTGATAAATTTACCTCATTTGCCAGTATAGCTACAAATCATACCTTATGGTTGTCATGCAAAGGCAGTAAAATATTACATACTTCAGATGACCTCCATCCAGAAATGCTTTTCACTGTTCACTTTTTATCTTTCAAATACTACTTTCTTTAGAAGCAAATATAACTGCCATTATAGAGAGCAGCTACTGGCCTGGGACAAGTCCTAGCATTTAGTGCTCTGGCAGATCTTAATTTGGATATTAGCCAAAGTCAATAAAACTTGTTCATGCAGAACCTTACCTGGTTTTTACCACGTCGAGGGGGTGCATCAGGCAAATTTCTACAAGACCTGAAAGATGATAAAGAAAGTCCAATAAACACTTATGTAAACAGTGGTTCTTATTTCCTTGACCCTGTCAATTTCTCAAGTATGAGGGTTCAGATAAAGAACTTGGGACTTTGGATATGACAGCTAATAGTAATAGACTAATGGCAAAAAACAGAAGCATAATATGATTTTACTTCAATGGGAACAAGATATGTGAGCGAGTACTTTCTTACAAGTGCTCTGGCAGGGATGTGGGGCAGGAGGGAAAAGGAAATTTAAAAAAGAATCAGATGTGCTAATTCCAATCAACTGGAAGGACATTATGGCTTCCCATTCCAGCCCAATAATAAGGATATGTGGAAGGAGGGGAGGAAAGAAAAGAAGGAAGAAAGGGCAGGAGGCTCTTTGAATCTCTCCCAGCTTTGCTATGTTAGTAAACACAGCAAATCAGAAACCTGAGTTTCAATATCCATGAAACAAAGATAATGATGTCTCTTCCCTCCCAAGGTGGTTATAATAAAGCAATACATATCAATACATTAATAGCTTAATCGAGAATATTTCTTGCTAGATCATAATAAAGAAATACATATCAATACATTAATAGCTTAATAGAGAATATTTCTTGCTAGATCATAATAAAGAAATACATATCAATACATTAATAGCTTAATAGAGAATATTTTTTGCTAGATCATTGTGTGCTAGGCACTGTTCTAAGCAGTACTTAGATTACCTCATTTAATCTTCATAAGAACTTTGTGTGATAGAATGTATTATCCTCATTTTACAAATGAGATCATTGAGGCACACAAGTTAAATAACTTGTCTAAGATGTTACGTAAGGAAGTAGTGTTAATTTCCACAAAGCCCTGATCTTAACCATTACACAGTAAAAGAACTATAGCTTTTTGCAAATAAATTGTAGAACTCTCTCCTATAGTCTGAGCAGAGAAGACTACTTAATTATAATACAAACTATTGGTATGTAACAATAGGAGTAGTACAAGTAGTGTTAGGTACCAGTAGTTGTAAAAATAATTATAGTAGTCGTCATTATGGTATTATAGAGGTAATAATAGTAATAGTTATCTACATATGGATGGTCATTTAACATATATGGTCACCGATATGCACAAGCGGACAAGGTAAGTATCATTATTATCTTTCCTTTAAGATAAGAAAAATGATGTTGATAGTGTTCAACTGATTTGCCCAAAGGCCACACGACAGTATTTGTGAGTAGTTTCTTACAGGCAGAGCATTTACCTCCATTTATAAACGAACCCAATTTGAATTTAACTGTGATGTAGTTTATCTTCCCCATCCCATATTTATTCATACAAATGTCTTTCCTTCTCCATACTGGTGAGGTTCAGAAAGCTCAAAGGGTCTGTACCTATCTGAAAGCCCACTTTGCTTCTGCAGAAGCCTTAGGAGGTTTTCCCTGCATATGCCTGCTCTAGGTTACAAAGTTCTATGTACTGACCAAAACTGTCTTACTTTGGCTACAACAAATAAGATCCAATATGGATGTTTGTGCCAAAGGCTTCCCAAGTCAGGGACCCAATTGGAGTCTCATTGCCTAGAGACAGGAGGAGACAGGCTCAGGGGAGCAGAGGCCACAGGATTGCTGGACACAACAGCAAAGCCTTTGGGTACTGTTTTGGCTTTATTAATAAGGCTTGTTACCCAAGGTAGCATGAGCAGAAATCTTCCTGGCAAACTGTACTGTAAGGTCTCTATATACTTCTCCTTGCTTGAGAATTCACATTTACCCCAAAATAAGAATCAAGTGACCAGAATTTTTGCCCTGATGCCTTCAGGGAATCATCATTCACCCATGATGACATTAGTTCCTTATCTGTAAAGCAAAAGATTAAATGGTCTAGAATAACTTTGAGGTCTAATATTCTATGTTTGTTGCTGTTTTTGAATCTGATTCATACACACACACACACACACACATTATTTATAATTGTAATTTAAGCTTTCTTATATTAGCTATGAAACTCTAATCCTATTTAAAAAATTTACTCTGGAAGCTCAGACTTTAAGAATAGCATCCTTACCTCACACTGCAGCAGACATCCATTAAGTGCACTTCTGTGCATCTCGTGCACATGAGGAAATGAGACACTCAGAATCAGTTTACCAAAGCAAGTACACAAAGCTTCTCCCCCTGACTTGACATTAGAGTAAAAGCAAAAAACACATACCAAATAGCACTGGTTGGTACATCTCTCAAAAAGTTTACCAAAAGAGCCCACAATACCAACAACTTGTTAAAGCTTACAGCAAGACTTGGAAATCAGACCACATTTATATAAATCTGTTTACCTATTGGCAAAATTGTTTCAGTTTCCTATGTGCTAATGCACATTTCTGGTAGTAAACAGATAATAGATCAAATGACTATACTTTTGTGATCACTTAAAGTTATTTTCTATAACCTACTATGCACCAAAACACTTATTTATTAATTCGTCAAACTTGTACTGGTTGCCCTCTATGTGTCTGGTATTGATGATAGAGTCTAGTGAGGGGAACAAATAGACACATAGGAACAAATAATAGTAGATAAGAGGACGTGCGATGCTCAGAGTTTATGAGAGCACATTGGAGAGAGGCCCCTGCCCTAGCATGGGATCAGGTGAGGGGTGGGAAAGGAATTGAAGGCAGAGAGAGGACAGCATGAGCATGAGGCATGGAGGAAAGACATTGCACAGAGAAAAGAAGAAAAGAGGCAAGAAGCACTTGAGCATTACGGCAGCCTAGGGTTGAAGGCTGGGCATGGCTAAAGATGAGTCGGGAAGTATACAGGTGAGGCTCAAGTTCACGTTTAGGCACTTCCACTTTATCCCATAGGCCACGAGGAGCCAGTGAAGGATTTTCTTTTTAAAATAACTTTTGGTTGTTTTTTCTTATTACCAATGTACTCCATGTTTATTGAAGACATTTTGAAGAATTGTAAGCGGAGGAGTGGTATGGACTTCTGCTCACGTGTTCTCCCATGATCTAATCATCTGCTCCCTTCAATTCCCCCCAGTGCTCCCAATCACAGCTAATCACATGCAAGCACAGGAGCACTGATGTCCCAGTCCTCTCACCATCAGCAACCGGTTTACCAGTAAAAGCATCGTCTCTCATCATAGTATAGATGTCTTGGTGTCCCATGCACGTGTAAATCTGAGAGTCAACAGTCATCTATGAAACTACCTGCAAAACTGTGACCTGGCCAAAAGGAAGATGGGACTTAAATGATCAAATATAACATGTTTGATCCAGGATCTCTGTGTGATTATTTATTTACTGTTATTTTTAATCAAAACAAGTCATTTGTAGAATTTACATTAGCAATAAAAGTCAAGGACTTTTATGCTACAGGCACACAGAACAGAAACGTTAGAAATTTTACGGAGGTTTTGACTTTGATCAGGGTTCAGAGTTAAATATGAATTCACTCAGAGTAGGAATGGATGCTTGCTGTCCTCCACAGACGGCTACAGACTGTGAGACTCTGATTATTATTTATGAAGATAACCATATAAATAGAATCAGATTAATCACATTATACAGGCCAGAAGTGACCTCAAGAAACTGAATGGTACCATGTGCTTATTGGCAATTCTATAACCTAGCTTGAAGTCACAAACTAAATAATAAGTTAGTGAGCACAAATTTTAATTATTTTTCTTTTCTCATAAAATTCAAAGTCTAATATAGAAAAGAAGATGACTCTGCAATATCAGCTTCCATTTAGTAATCCATCCTAATTGCCAATTTAAGACACACTGATCTCAAGACAAATAAGACTTAGAAGTGTTGCTTTCACCAACCTGGCATTTATTACACTCACCAGCCACAGATGAATTAAATGGTTCAGTCTCCCCTACTCATGCATGATATAAAAATTGTATTGCCAACCACCAACCATAGAACCACTTTCTCTGGGGAAAAATGTTATGATTTCATACTATTTGAGTGGTAATAAAAAAAAATGTGTAAGAACCTAAATAATTATAAATTTAGATCAGTGCTTTTCTTAGGCTCTCTAGCTGATTTTAGCTTTAAATTTGGTGTTTCATATTAAAACCAGAAAAAGTCATTTAGAGACAAAATGTCTTCAAATCATGCTTAATTTTAAATGGGCTGGACTATTTGTATCTTCCATTCATTTTGGGAATAAAAAGCAGAACCAAAACATAACCAAATGACAGTATGAAAATAATTAGAAAAACATAAAAACATACATTTTCTCAAATAACATACTATATTTCAGAAAGTTAAAAATGTTCCATATGTTATTTTTATTTGAGGCAACTGCTGATTTATCACAATAACAAGCAAACAAGAATTACTATTAGATTTGTTTAAACTAGACAAAATACTGATTTTATAAGGCTGAACATTATAAAAATTAGGAAAGCCCCAAAGAAGACTGATATTGTGAATTTAACATATTGTGTGCAGATTTGTGCCATGTTAGTGAACATGACTATATCTCTAAGATTTGAATGCAACTGGTAATGTAACCCTACCAGGGGCACAAAAACGTATGGGTTATCCCCTTAGCTTGTACCTTAGGATGGCCCCTAAATGCTCTGTTCTTTGAACTGGCTCAAGTACATGCTTTCACCTGAGCCAATATTGCTAGGAAAAGAATAACATCTCCCTGCCATCTTTTCTGAGACTTCAACTTTTCTGAGAAGATCTCCTGGCTGCCTGTTCAACCACAAAACTGCACTGATCATTAACATCACCCCCACCTTCCTCTGAAATAACCTGCACCGCATTCTTTCCCTTAAAAAAAAAAAAGTGCAAACATTGTCACACAATGATTAATCATGATTGGTGAGAGAACAGTTTCTCCTCAGTGTTCAATTCCTAGAACATTTCCTTTCCTCAGGAATGTTTTTCTACTATAAGGACACATGTACATAACTTCTGAGAATCCTACTAACCTTCAGATCTCAATTTAGGCAACCCTCTTCCCAGAAATCCTGGGGCAGAGATGGTTAGTTTTCCTCTTAGTAGGCATCCCCTTTTCTTCCTGGCCACCAGGAATAAATATTGCATTTCCCAGCTTCTTTTGCTGCTCGGCATCACCATGCAACTAAGTTCTAGACAAAGGGATATAAGGGAAAGGGGTTTGAGCAATATCTGGGAAGTTTTTTAAAGAGAGGGAGCCTGTTCTTCTCTTTCTCCCTTCTTTCTGGTAGAATATGGACATAGGCTGCCATGTTGGACAACAAGGTGACTTTGGGCATAGAGGCCACACACAGCACAGCAACAAGATAGACATAGTGGAGTTCTGGGTTGTCTACCTCCAGGCATTCATGTTGGAGAAAAATCTCTATTTTCCTTAAACTACTGCAATTTGGATTTTCTACTATATATGCGAACCTAGTTCTGATACAGGAGCTCCCTGAGCTTGTATTATTATGTGACACTACTACGGTTTCTTTTCTTATCTAGAAGCTCCATGAGAACAGAGACTCCATCTGCCCTCTTCATGTTTGTATCCCCACCACTTTGCACAATGGCTGGCACTCAGTATGCTCAATAAGCATTTGGTGAATAAATAAACTAATACTGATTAGGGTTGCTGCCAATGCCATTATGTCAGCGAATTCTCAAGATAAACTGAACTGGCAGGTACTTATTCTGCATTTAATTCATTAGTATGAGCCTTATATAAATAAGCAGATAAGGACAGAGAAACATTCATAAAATACTAAATAAAGCACAGTAATTACCTGAATACAGAAGTACAATATTGTTAATCACATATCCTGCTATGTTGATGTTAGAAAACAATTAATCAATCAGCACCTAATAGATTGACAAATGATTGTCGAGAGCTGTGTACATGCAGGGTAATGTGCTAGGTGCTAGAGAACACAGCCTGATGCTGCGACAAGGCTGCCTGAAAGGCTAAAGGATTTCAAAGCTCAGCACAGGAGTGACACACTGAGAAAGGCCTTAGGTGTAAAGGGAAGGTACTGAGCAGAAAATAGAAATATGCATAAAAATATGGTTCAGGCCTAGTAATTTAGTGTTGTTTTGATGGTGTGAAATGTTATTTACATTCTGCATCAATTCTAGTCTTACATAACTGTTTACATTTATCCCAATTGTCTTCCTTCTTCGAGGAACTATGTTATAGTTCTGATAAAAACTAATGACAGAAAATACAGATAATTATTTAAAATTTTTAAATTAAAATGTTTTATCATCTGTGGCCTGGGTATTCTTTACATTTGAGATTACTTGCCCTAAGTCACAAGCTTGATTTCTGGCAAGTAAAGACCATTTAAAATGTCAGTGTGTGTGTGTGTGTGTGTGTGTGTGTGTGTGTGTACACATGAGGAAGTGGTTCTTAAAATTTTCACCAGCTTTGCCTACGACCACTGATAGATTATGTCATAACTCAACAATATCATTTTTCCTAAGAGCTAGGAGCGGAAAACCACATCAAAAGTATCACTTCCCAGAAAAGATGGGTTGTTCTTTTTCATTCCAGAGATTTAAAATGCTTACAACATAAGGCAGATCTTATCTTCAACCCCCACCCCTTCTTTTTTCCCCATTCCTTTACAACCTGGGCCGCAGAAAAGAGACAATAGTGAGTGCATAACTACATAGGTGGACTGACTGACTATGGAACATACCTCATCCCTGCCAATCCCTAATGGAACTCTTAGGTACAGAAATGTAGAATGCTGATGTCATTCCTATGCTTTCCTTCCCACTCTACCTCTGCCTTTAGCCAGGAACAGTGCTTTAGCAACCTTTCAGCAACAGGTGGAAGGGATGTAGAAGAGAAGCTTGGTGACCCAAAATAGCCATAAACATAATTAAAGGACAATGTTGAATGATACTTCAGTACAATTTATTTTACTATACACAATGTTATAAACTGTTCTGTTCTAAGATACATTATTTGAGAACAGAGTATTCTAAATTTACTCGGCCTTATTATTACTAAGTCAATTCACTGCTCCTTTTTGTACAGTTCCATTGCTTGCACTAATTATTTTACATTGCATTACATATATCAAGAATAGCATTTATCTGGCTGGGCATGGTGGCTAACACCTATGGTCCCAGCACTTTGGGAGGCCAAGGCAGGTGGAGCATGTGAGGCCAGGAGTTTGAGATCAGTTTGGCCAAAATGGTGAAACCCCATCTCTACAAAAAATACAAAAATTAGTCAGGCATGGTGATGTGCACCTGCAGTCACAGCTACTTGGGAGGCTGAGGTGGGAGAATTGCTTGAACCTAGGAGGTGGAGGTTGCAGTTAGCTGAGATCATGCCACTGCACTCCAGTCTGGGTGACAGAATGAGAGACCTTGTCTCAAAAAAAATAGGATTTATCATATGATACTCTGTCTCTCCACACTGCTCCCCAATTCCCCAGCCACTGCAGTCATTGCAATATTCAACACCAGACACTGTCACCTATGTGAACGGTATCTCTAGGTTGTGAACAACCCACGTAGCCAAAACAAACATAAAATTTTTGAGAAGAGGGGATATTTATCTTTATATAACCACTGAATAAATTACATCAAATACCTGAAACCCACTGAAGAAGTTCTCTGCCTACACTCACTGTCTTGGTGATCTCATCCCAATCCATGGTTTCAATTATGTCAGAAACAATTCACCAATTTACATTTCTAATCCAGATTTCCCTTTTAAAGTCTAGATTTAAATATTTGATTGTCTGTTTGACATCTCTGCTTGGATATCTAGTAGCCTAGACATTCAGTTTAAAACTGGATTCCTGACCCTGCACACCTCCATCCCCTTCCAAAACAACATGTTCAACCTTAGAATCATCCTGGATGCTTCTGACCCTCTGACAATCCTCTTTGAATCTATCTGAAAATCTCTCTGACTCTCCTTCAAAATATATTCAGATTTCTACCATCCCTCACAACTTCTATTTCTCCCACTCTGGTCCAAGTCATAATCATCATTTCTCAGCAGATCATCTGTAGCAGCCCCTTAATAGGCCTCCCTCCATCTACCTTTGACCCCTCTCATCTGTTATCACCCCACAGTGATCCTTTTAAATTACAAGTCATTTCATGTCATTCCTCTGGTCAACAATGGTTCTCCATTATACTCAGAGGAAAGCTACCTGTCACCCAGGCTGCATTATTCCTCTTACCTGTGTGTTACTACTCTCCCCTCCACTGGCTCTACCGCAGCCATGCTGGCCTCTCTGCTGTTTCCCTCCCATGCCAGGCTTTCAGTAATAGGCCTTTGGTCTAACTGTTCCCTCTGCCTGGAATGCTCTTCCCCCAGATTCCACTTGGCCAACATCCTTCACATGGACCATGAGTAACCCCAACCACTCTAACACAGACCTGCCTCTCCTTAGCCAGCACTAATAAATGTCTTCAAGCTGCTCTGCTTTTTCATTTCCCTCTAGTGCTTACCAACTTCTAACATACTATATCATTTATCTATTTGTTGTGTTTATTGTTTCCTATCTGTTTCTTCTGAGAGAAATAAACTTCACAAACATTCATCTATTCATTGTGGTTAATATTTCAAATCTGTCTCTTCTGATAGAAATAAACTTCATGAGAGCAGAGACCTTCATATACCCAGAACATGCCTGGCACCTAGTAGTGCTCAATAAAACTTTGTTGAGAAACTGAATTATATAAAAATAAAACTGCTACAATTATGGAATTCCATCCCAGTGGTATGTAGAGGATAAGGTTTTAAAAATGCAGTTTACAGGAAAGGAACTCTTCCAGTCCAAAGAATCCATGATGATAATTTTTTAAACTGATCATACTTATTTTTTAAAAACTTATTTTAGTTACAAGAAGAAAACAAACAACCCCATCAAAAAGTGGGCAAAGGATATGAACAGACGCTTTTCAAAAGAAGACATTAATGTGGCCAACAAACATGAAAAAATGTTCATCATCACTGGTCATTAGAGAAATACAAATCAAAACCACATTGAGATATCATCTCACGCCAGTTAGAATGGCGATCATTAAAAAAATCTGGAGACAACAGATGCTGGAGAGGATGTGGAGAAACAGAACGCTTCTACACTGGTGGGAGTGTAAATTAGTTTAACTATTGTGGAAGACAGTGTGGCGATTCCTCAAGTATCTAGAAATAGAAATTACATTTGACCCAGTAATCCTATACCCAAAGGATTATAAATCATTCTACTATAAAGACACATACACATGTATGTTCATTGCAGCACTGTTTACAATAGCAAAGACCTGGAACCAATCCAAATGACCATCAATAATAGACTGGATGAAGAAAATGTGGCATATATACACCATGGAATACTATGCAGCCATAAAAAAGGATGAGTTCATGTCCTTTGCAGAGACATGAATGAAGCTGGAAACCATTATTCTCAGCAAACTGACACAAGCACAGAAAACCAAACACCGCATGTTCTCACTCATAAGTGGGTGTTGAACAACGAGAACACATGGACACAAGGAGGGGAATATCACACACTGGGGCCCATTGGAGAGGGGGCTAGCAGGGGTGGGGGGATTGGGGGGGATAACATTAGGAGAAATACCTAATGTAGATGATGGGGGATCAATGCAGCAAACCACCACGGCATTTGTATACCTATGTAACAATCCTGCATGATCTGCACATGTACCCCAGAACTTAAAGTATAATAAAATAAATAAATAATTCTATGTTAAATTGACAAATAATAATTCTACATGTTTAAGGGGTATGATGTGATGTTTGATGTACGTTTACATTGTGGAATGACTGAATCAAGCTAATGAACATATCCATCACTTCATATACTTACAAACTTTTTGTAGTGAGAACATTTAAAATCTCATCTTTATGCAACTTTGAAATATGCAATGCCTTATTATTATAGTCATCATTCTGTGCAATAGATCATGAAAACTTATTTCTACTACCTAGCTGAAACATTGTGCCCTTTTATCAATGTCTCCCCTGTCCCCATCCACTCTTCTCTCCTAGCTTCTAGCAACCTCCATTCTAGTTTCTATTCTATAAGTTCAACTTTTTAAAGTACCACATGTAAGAAAGATCATGCAGCATTTGTCTACTCGTGTCTGGTTTATTTAATTTAGGATAATACTGACTGGAATCATCCATGGTGTCACAAATGACAGGATTTCCTTCTTTTTCAGGGATAAAGAGTATTCCATTGATGGACATTCAGATTGTTTTCATATTTCATTTCTTGACTACTGTGAATAATGCTATGATGAACATGGGAGTGCAGTTATCTCTTCAACATTTCCTTTGGATATAAAACCAGAAGTGGGATTGCTGGATTATATATGGTAATTCCATTTTTAAGTTTTTGAGGAACCTCAATACTGTTTTCCATAATGGCTATACTAACATGCATTTCATCTACAATGTATGAGGGTTTCCTTTTCTCCACAACCTTGCCAACACTTTTTATCTTTCATCTTTTTAATAACAGTGATGCTAACAGGTATGAGGTGATATCTCACTGTGGTTTTAATTTGCATTTCTCTGATGATTAGTGATGGTGAGCATTTTTCTATATGTGTTGGCCGCTTGTATGTCTTTTTTTGAGACATATCTCTTCAAGTCCCTTACTCATTTTTAATGTAGTATTTGTTTTCTTCCTATTAAGTTATTTGAGTTCCTTATATATTTTGGATATTACTCCTTTATCAGGTGTAGTTTGCAAATATTTTCTCCCAACCCATAGGTTGTCTATTCACTCTCTTAATAACGTCCTTTGCTGTCCAGGAGCTTTTTAGTTTGATGCAATTCCATTTTTCTATTTTTGCTTTTGCTAACTGTGATTTTGGGGACATATCAAAGAAATCTCTGCCTAGACAAATGTCATGTCTATGTTTTCTTCCAGTAATTTTATGGTTTCAGGTTTCATGTCTTTAATCCACTTTGAGTTGATTTTTGTACATGGTGTAAGATAAGGATAACATTTCATTGTTCTGCATGTGAATATCCAGTTCTCCCAATACTGTTTATTAAAGAGACTGTGCTTTATCCATTGTATGTTCCTGGCACCTTTGTGGAAAATCAATTGACCATGAATGTATGGGTTTATTTCCAGCTTCTCTATTCTGTTCCATTGATCAACGTGTCTGTTTTTATGCCAGTATCATGCTGTTTTCATCACTATAACTTTGTAATAGATTTGGAAGTCAGGTAGTGCAATGCCTTCAGTGTCATGTTTGCTCATTCAGGGTCTTCCATGGTTCCATACAAACTTTAGAATTATTTTTTCTATTTCTGTGGAAATTACACTGGAATTTTGATAGAAAGTGCATTGAATCTGTATATCATTTCGAGTAGTTTGTACATTTTAACCACATTAATTCTTCCAATCTATGAACACAAGATATCTTTGCATTTATTATCTTCATGATATTGTTTAAAAGAGGAAGTAAGTCTACTGATAGACGTAGAGGATAGATAGTGAGTCTGTATCTATCCTCTAAGTGAAATAGAGGAATGATATGTCCAAATAATTTTGGTAAGTAATATTTTATCAAGCACGAAACATCTCAACATCTTAGTAAACTACAAAGTAGTGCAGATCAACAATTGAAGCATGCAGGATTCCCCAAGATGCCAGTTACAAGTAAAACCTATGTTTTCTTTTTATCAGGGCCAAATCTTTGCATTGTACTACAGCCACCTCCTTGATATTTTCGAATTAAATCCAAGACCTTTCTTATGTTCTCTGAAGTTCACACTGTTTTAACCATTTACTTAACTAATTTTGGGTAATATGTTTAAGTATTTAAAATATAAAAGAACATTTTTATATTTTAAAGAGAACCACAGAGGAATAAATGGCTTCAAACTGTACAAATTTCAAATCAAAAATAGAACAACTACAGACAGAACTGATATATTTTCATCTGCTCTACTAGTCAAGCAAATCATTACAACATCCTATTTGATAGCCTGCCCAGAAAATGTGGTAGCCCTGCTGAATTATAAGCAATGTGAGACTCATAAAGGGAAATCAAATATATTATACTCTCCCGTAATAATAGTTAAGGTGCACTACCTTTGTGGCACAGTAAATTAACATTATATACACTGAATTGGCCAAATAGGCAATGTGATTTGGCAGGTTTGAAAGATGTTGTTAAAAGTTATGCATTTGAGCAAGCCACAGCCTCCCTTGAAAAACTTGAAGCAAATACTTTCACATAAGTTCACCATGTGCATATATATTTTTAAAAGTAACTAACACTAAGCAACGGCTGTTAGCATGTGTCTATAGGGAATACAATAGTTTTCCTCATTGTATACTCCCTATTCTCATAGAGTTTACTATCTAACTCACTGAAGAATTTAGGGAAATATGTTTCAGAGGTATAAACCATATGTACACATTATGGTCCGGAAATCATGGTAAATGGAGCATGTCTAAAGGAGGAAGAAAAGTTGAGGCAGAGTTTTAAAATAAGTGAGCTTTTTTTAAACTCACACTTTGAATGCAAAGGTAGATGGAAAATTATTAAACTAATGAAAATCTCACTTGTAAACAAAGTTTTTATGTAAGTAAATTTCAACTCAATATAAGGTCTTCAAAATTTATTGTTTGGTATTTTCACTCAACAGAAGTTATTCTCTTGTCTTTTTGTTATTTTAGACCCCAAGCCAGCCCCACATACACTCGGGTAAGTGAACCAGTTTTCAGATGTGTTGGTCCTTTATGGAAGCTAACTGCTGCACGTGGGCTTTTACCACAATCAGCAACGTAAGGAGAAACATCAGGGGGAAAATAAGGTGTGGATTAGTTGGCAGATGGAAAGTTCTTCTGAGTATATAAAATGTCTTTAAAGAGAATGAAATGTTAATAAAAGAGAGAGAAATAGAGGGTCACTTGTTTTATAGATTATATCTATATATGTTCTGTAATGTCTACATATTCATATATATGTTACATATAAAGATGTATGAATATATGAGATATGTAATACATACACATATGTGTCTACATATATCTATTCATTCAGAAAAAGTTTGTATTGTATTTCACTTATCTAAAGTGAGTAAAAGTCCAAGGCATCGTGGCTCACGCCTATAATCCCAGAAATTTGGGAGGCCAAGATGGGCAGATCACCTGAGCTCAGGAATTCGAGGCCAGCCTGGCCAACATGGTAAAACCCTATCTCTACCAAAAATACAAAAAGTAGCCAGGCGTGGTGGCACACACCTGTAATCCCAGCTACTTGGGAAGCTGAGGCAGGAGAATCACTTGAACCTGAGAGGCGGATGTTGCAGTGAGCTGATATCATGCCATTATACACCAACCTGGGCAACACAGCAAGATTCCAACTCTAAATAAATAAATAAAGGGAAAAAATTGTTTATGCTGACCAGCATTTCAACATTGGAAGGTCATTAAAATCCAGAAAGGCAGCTGAAGGAGGGGCTTAACCTCTATCACTTGGGGAAACAGGGTAGCTTACTGAGTACCAGAACCTCTATTTCAACTCCACAGAAGACTTGCCATGTGTGTACCTATGCAACAATCTTGCATGTTCTTCACATGTACCCCAAAACCTAAAATGCAATAAAAAAAAGAATAAGACTTGCCCATTCTGGGGACTCTGTTTGCTTTCTACCTCTTTATCAACCAGAAAGATAAATATATTTTTCTCTGTCTTAGGATTTCTTCTTTCTCTCTCATAACTTCTATAGAATTAGTTTTCCTTTCTTCTTTAATAGCCTAGAAAGAAGCCCTCAATTTGACACAAGAGTCAGGAACAGATTGTGTTCCACCTTGCTCACCCCTCCAGAAATGTGCTGAAGCTGATTCTTACAGGCCAGGGTATGTGCCACACTTTCTCACTTTGCATTCAGCGACATCAGGCATCATGTTAGCAGCTCCAAATTGGCCATGGTGGGAGTATTTACACTAAGAAAATTGGCAAATGCTACAAATTACAGTGTTTGTTTGTTTTTTTCCAGGGAGACAATCTTTAAATACTTACCAGCATGCTACCGCCCAAATCTAACCAAAAATTCTGTTGCTTAGCCTACTAGGTTCAAATAGTTTTAAAATTATAGTATACGGAGGGTTGTTTTTAAAAATCTCCAGTAGTTCTTTAACTTTGCTAATCGCAAATGTCCAAAAGTGCCATAAAGTTAATCTTTAGCTTATATTCTCTGTTTGTCACAATTTAATAATAAAAATTATGATCCTACATCAGAATTAAAAAAAAAATTCCTCAGAAAGTGATATTCAAAAAAGCCAATGACCTACCAAGCCACCCCACATGACTGTGATTTGCCGCTCTATTGTGCAGATGTTTCTATTACATTGACCACATAGAGATTAAACGAGAACAAATTTTACAGATTACATCAATATAAGTTCTGTAATGTCTATATAGTATGTTCAAATATGTGAGATATGTAATGCGTGCATTCGTGTGCACAGGAAAATAGCTTCCTTTCTCTGTGCTCCTCCTAGCATGTTAGCACCTTACAAGAATATAGAGGAAGTGTTGCTGCAAAGCCTGTTCAACCTTTAGTCATTCATTAGATATCCAGAAACAGGCAGAAGGCCTCAAGCAAATACACATCATCTTACTAAGTGAAGAATTCAGAGTTTTAGGTCATAAGTAGTCAGGTCTTTCCTTCCCATTACTCACTGACACCTGCTACTACCAAAGAAAAAGAAAATGAAATTGTAATGCTTTTTTCCCACTCTAACTAGCATTACTTCTTGCAATCATATTCATCTTGATGGAGTAAATGACTTCTGATCATTGCCTTTCTTTAATATGTAGCCAAGACTGTCTGCATTTAATTAATCACACTGCTAAAATACTTGTCTTTAGGTGTCAGTTTTTAATTTTATATTTGCTGATGACCTAGAACCATAGCTACACAATTCTTTTTGAACCACTGCTACACAAATTCTTTTCAAACCACTATTCTACACTGGCCTTTTTGCCATGCTCCATGAATTCCAACTTACTGAGCCAAGTATTCCAGGTAAATTCCATACACATATTCTATATCATGGTCTGGCTTGTGGGGAGAAAAAGGGAGAAGGTTGATTCCATTTTACAGATTCCTTTTATAGGCAGCCATATAGTTTAATCACACAAGATTTCTACTAAGTGTGGATTAATTAGGCTAATCTTTACTTCCACATAAAAAACCTAGCAAAATGAAACTGATTGCACTTCATGTAAAATAAGTGCCAGCTGAAGAACAATATTTGGATACAAAGTATAAGGCATTACAGAAATGCAGAAGCAGATAAATCTGTACCTATCATAACATACATATTTAGTTGTAATATCATTGAATATATTAGTACTGACAGCAAACATTATCCTAATTAATTAATTAATTAGATTGATGTTAGAGATATGGTCTTACTCTGTTTCCCAGGCTGGAATGCAATGGTGCAACCATAGCTTACTGTAGCCTCAAACTCTTGTGTTTAAGCAATCTTCCCACCTCAGCCTCGTCAAGTAGCCAGGATTATAGGCATGCACCACCATGCCCAGCTAATTTTTTAAACATTTCTTTGTAGAGACAGGGTCTCTATGTTGCCCAGGCTGGTCTCAAACTCCTCTTCAAGCTATCCTCCCACCTCAGCCTCCCAAAGTGCTGGTATTACAGGTGTGAGCCACCACACTCAGCCTTAAATAAAAATTAGTGTTTGATTTCAGTTAATATTCTTAAATTACTAGCTCACTAAACAATATTTGCCTCTGTGGCTTCATTCCAACAAGTAACTTAGGATGCTTCTTTGCAACACTAAATTCTTTTTCAACATTAAATATACTGTATCTGTTTTCTAGGTGTTGGACAAGCTCATGTCCAGGACAGTTTTCACTCAACAAATATTTTTTGAGAGCCTAATGTATATATAGTTCTTCTAGCATAGTTCTGGATGCTGGTTTTCTTCTTGCTTATAATTTCACAGGATAATAGGAAGCAAGGTTGTCAACCTAGAGTGAGGATAAGGAAGGGGATTTGGAAAGCGCAGGCGGAGGTATGAAATAGTCTTCTGCATGAGGGAGGGAGGTATTGGTCCAGGAAAATATCATAAAATTACTGGGTAGCACTGAGAATCCATTTGAGTCCAATGGTCATGCATGTAAAGTGTCATTTTTATTTATTGACATTCAGCTGTATGGGTGCAGGAAGAGTGACATTTAACCAGGTCGAGGTTCTGCAAAATGAATATGAGGAAATGACAGAGGGCAAAGAAGCAAGTCCATGCTAGGGAGTATATATAATGATTGACCAAGGATCTTAAGCTTGCAAGGAGGGAACTGAGGACATGATGGGGATGAGGACATGGTGATAAGAACAGAGGCTTGTTGGTTCTGCTGGAATCAGGATACTGGAGGGAGAGTGTCAGAAAGTAAGAGATGAAGCTAACACTAAGAAAACTACAAAGTCCCACTTTCTTCATATATAGTAACTACTAATGCTTGGATTTTTTCACTGTAACCCCAATGTCTAGCACAAGCTATACTACAAAAATCCAGTGTCCAGCCCCAATGTCTAGCACAAGGTACGGCACAAATATCAAACGTCCAGCTCCAATATTCAGCACAAGGTACACCACAACATCCACGAAATAAATGAAAATGCCAAATGAATAAAAGTTTGATTCTACAATTGAGTATTACCAAGTATATGAAGAGCAACCACGTGAAGGAGTAACACATTCACCATTCCCTGAACTAGATTCAGGAGACGTTCTCTTTGTTTTGACTGGATCTCCAAGGTTAATTCAAGTTTATGTTTTAACAACTATTTAAGCAATATCCTATAATGACCACAATATGTACACATTAAGAAGTCAACATACCGATAGTCAGTGTATGCCATAAAGAAATGCAAAAAATGTGAAACACTGAATAAAACAGTAATACAAATATAGGCCTCCAAAGATGGGTTATCTTCCTAAAAAACAAAATAAAACTGCCTTGAAAGACTTGTATTAAGTCCTCAAAAGTAAATGGATACATTTCATACTCATATTCCAAGACAAGGTTAGAAAGCAATTAATGAAAAACCTATTTTAAAGGACTTAATCATCTTTCCTAGGAAAGGTGGCCATAACTTTCTGTCAAGCAACATAAAATGTGTCAGCACTAAAGAATCTTTTGATGGATGAAAATTATAACTCTGACAATATCCCTTGGAATTCTACAAGGTGACTACAAAGTCTGAAAACATAAATGAATAGACATAATGTTACCAAGGGGATTGTCAATCCTTAAAAAAGTAAATTGACATTTATCTATTTTCCAGACTTCATAATCTGTTGATGACTTCATAGGAGAGCTATACATTCTGTATTCACTCAGTGACTAAATTTAGCTACCAGGTAATTTTTGAATAAATAGAGCAAAATGTGAAGAGTGATATTTCTGTTATAACTCTAATTTCATCATGTGCTCCTTTGATGCTACAAGGATTGATATTTTCCTCTTATACACTAAAGTATATAAAGGCAACATGCAACACAACGTCAGAAACTAAAAGGAGTATATATGTTCCTGGGAACAATACTGTAGGACCACTAAAATCTATTCCTTTCTTTTTTTTTAATGTTTCATGATGTCACAGCAAGATGGTGCTTCCCAGCAGCTCTTGAGTGTAGCCATGTGACTAATTTTACACCTATGGATAGGAGAGGCAGAGTGCCTAAGACTGTGAATATGTCTCTTCTATACCTGATTTCCCCTTCCCACTAACTGGAACTTCTCTGTGGCACTGATTCAAGTTATACCTTACAAATGAGAAAGAAATAGTCTAGGGGATGGTGGAGCAACTAGTGGCAGGAACCTGTGTCCCATAATGAACATGAAGAGCAGAGATTCTGTGCTGACCTGGATATTACAATCAGGACTGCTACATGAAATAGAAATAAGCTTTTTGTTCCCTAAGGCACTATATTGTTAGGTCTCTGGTGCAGTGGTTAAGGTTTACCCTGATTAAATAGTGCCATCACAAAGTTGCTAACCACATTATGTGTCCAAATATAGTTTGTCAGACAAAAGATAACACGTGTTGGTAAGGATATGGAGAAAAGGGAACGCTTACACGCTGTCACTGGGAATGTAAATTAGTACAGCCATTATGAAAAATAGTATGGAGGTTCCTCACAAAATCAAATAAAGAACTATCATCTGATTCAGCAATCCTACTACTGGGTATATATATGCTCCCCCCCAAAATAAAATCAGTATGTTGAAGAGATATCTGCACTCCAATGTTTATTACAGCTTATTCTTAGAGAGAGTCATATAATGCTCTGATAATGCCAAAATGTAGAATCAACCTAACTGCCCATCAGTGGATGAATGGATACAGAATACGTGGTATATATTAACAATGATATAAGCCATAAAAAGAAGCCATAAAAAGAAGGCTATTAAGCCATAAAAAGAAGGAAACCCTGTGATTTGCAACATGGATGGACCTAGAAGACATAATGTTAGTTAAATAAGGCCAGGTACAGAAAGACCAATACTGCATAATCTCACCTATATGACAAATCTAAAAAGTTGATCTCATAGAGAGTAGAATGGTGGCTACCAGGGCTGCCAGTGGCTGTGAGGTGGTGTGGTGGCTGGGGAGATGTTGGTCAAAGGATACACATTTGACCTTGGATAAGACGAATACATTTTGAAAGACCTGTTGTACAACATGATGACTATAGAGTTAACAAAATGCTGTATTCTTGAAAATGCCAAGAGAGTGGGTGTAAATTGTTCTTAATATAAAAATGGCAACTACGTGAAGTAACGTATGTGTCAATTGGCTAGATTTAGTCAGTTTACAATATATCTAATACAAATTGTGTCATTTGTACTAATTTACAAAACATCATGTTGTACCCAGTAAACACATACAATTTTATCTGTCAACTAAAAAATAAATTTGAGGTTGGGTATGGTGGCTCATGCGTGCAATCCCAGCACTATGGGAGGCCAATGCAGGAGAATTGCTTCAGAGCAGGAGCTCAAGAACACCTTGGCAAACATAGCAAGACCCTATCTCTATTTGGAAAAAAAAACAACACTAAAACTAACATAAAACAAAATGAAAATAAAAAAAATTATTTAAAGCAGAGTTCAACATCAAAATACAATATTCTAGAAACAGGATCCCAAAACATATCATAATGTCTAATAAAAAAAGACAAATTATAAATAGCCAAATCTGCATACAAAATAGGTTTTGAACCTACTCTTGAATGCAAATTAACAAAATGGCACCCTCTCTGAACTAAATTCAACTTATACCAAGGAAGAGATGGAATTGGCCCTTTCTGCCTACAGGGAGAAGGGTGCCATCTTGAAGTGTGCAGAGACCAGTGGTAGGAGGCTTCACTGGGTTCATTCAAGCTGCACCTGAGGTTTCTCTTGCCTTGCAATGGGTTTGGGAGCATCAGTAACTGAAAACTGAGTCCAAATATGAGAGATTTAAACTCACTGTGGAAGATACAGTTCAAGTTAGACCATTATATAGTTATTAAAAAGAACAGAATCTAAATTGCCATTGTCTACAAAAACTGAAAAAATACTGTTTCTTTCACTGCAGGGTTTAATTTATTCAGCATTTGTTTCATACAACTTGAAAGATACTCTTAAAAAGGGATATTTGTATTTTAAAATGGCGTTTTCTGGGGTGAACACATATTTCATGTTTTCTGTTTTACCTTACCAGTGAAAAACTGGAGGAATTTGTGTGAGAGAAACAATGCTTTCTTATTCATCCAGGTAGTCAATTCCAACAAAAATAATTTGCCAGGACTCTTTTGGTTGCTTGAGATAAAATTCAACACCAACTGGCCTAAACACAAAAGAAGAATTTGTTGGCTCATAAATGAAATGACGGAAATGGCAGGGATGCTTGGCTCCAAGACTCTTTCTCTGCTTGTCCCTGCTTGCTTTATTCACTCCGCTTCAGAGAAGCGCACTGCCTCTAAAAGCCTCCAGCTCCTGTCTTGTCATCTTTATGATGCAAGAGCCAAGCAGAACTCTGTTTGCTCCAGAAGATAAATCCCTAAAAGCACTTCGATTGCCCTCACTTTAGGCACATGTGAATCCCTGGACAATTACTGTGGCCAGGAGGATGGGGACATCTGGTTGGTAGAGTTTTGGGCACACATGTACTCCTATATGGAGGACTATTGAGAAGTTCAGAGTTTTAAACCTGTGTGCAACATCTCTTTCTTTGTAATTTGAAAAAGGATAAGACTGAGTTTGGAATATTTAGATGACATTTTGCTGTTTCCTACCCTATCTAACTCTTAATCTTAATTAACTGACTCCTTTCCACACTACTAACAACCCAATGACGATGGTACCGGGATTAATTAGTTGCTCTTCATCTCAAAAAACACTTTTCCTATTAGGAATTCTAATTTATAGTTTGGTTATTCTATATTCCTGTGAGATTAGAAAACTTGGAAAGGAAATGAAGTGGCTTGAGTTTTAAATACACATTTAGTTCATAAGATGTTATGTTAATTTGTGGATAAGGCCGTGGCTCACCTAAACTTGTCATTTATAAAGTATTTATCATGTCAGGAAAGGTGCGCAGAAATAGGGAAGACATAATCTCTGCTTGAAAGGTTTACATAATAACTCTGGAAGTCATTGCAATAAGGCATTGTGATTATTAAAACTGTGAACCGCTTCCTGGAGGGGCAAACAGAGGTAAATTTGGCTGCATGTTACAATCCACAATTCAATTTGGCATAGCATCTTGCATAAAAGTGTATCCCAAACCACTTTACAGAAGTGAAATTTCCATTCTCAAGCCAATATATGCTATACATTACAGAACAGCTGTGTGCAAACATTGCCTCATGGAAAAAAAAAATCTAAGACGTTAGGTCATGAGATGAAAACCCAGAGGAGAACTTAGGAGTAAGGACCAGTAGAACTAGAAGGAGGGAGAAGAGGGGAGACCGATAAGAAAAGAAAAACATTAATTTGCAAGATTAAGAATGGATCTTTGATGAGTGGAAGGTATATCAGACACATTTTCTCTTGAAAATGTTGAGAGTGAGACAATCTTTTTATATAACTCAAAGGAGTAGAAGAGGTTAAATAAACAGAAAAAGTATGAGGTAAAGACTGACACATCTTCCAAATAGTGGCACAATTAGGTGGACTAGTACTCTTATAGTCATATGGAATAAAGGCGATAACCTTCAGTATTTTGAGTTAAGCTGAACTATGGTAAACTATATAGCTTATCTATATAGATCAGAGAATAAGATGTACTTTTAAAGCTAACTTCATAAGCATAAACTGTATACATGAACTGCATTTAAAAATAAATATAAATTTATAAAACATATTTAATACTAACATAAATCAATTAGACTATACACTTTCAGAATTTTGGTTGTTTTCAAAAAACCATAAAAATATATTTTTTGAATTTTTTTTTTAGTTGTAAAACCAGCAATTAGTGGAAAATTGTATCTAACAAATAACAGAGCATTTGCAGTAGTTAAATTGAATTCATAATATAGAATTCTGGTTTAAAACCTAATCAATTTAAGTGAAAATTACTCCCAAGAATATAGAAAGGCAAAATAAAAGGCTATTTAGATTTTCTATAATTTAAATGACAGTAAACTATTTTTTAAAACATCCTGTTCTTTATTTTGAATCTTCACTTAAAGCTTAAGTTTCTGCTAAAGTGTCATCTCCATAGCCAATTAATCTCTGCCCTACGTGTATGACAAACATTCAAGTCCCATGAACTCCAAGGTCATCCCTTTAACAAGAGATTTATATGACTCATTAAAAATTATGCATTCTTTTAAGAGGATATACTTTTGATTATTGGAGTTTTCCACATAAAAATACGATTAACTCTGTACCTTGTGTAAGTTACTTATGTTTGGCATCTACCCATTTAAATTTGGCACATAGCTCATTTTACATGACACATATAACACTATGCATGTGGAATGAAGAAAGTAAATCCACATTGTATTATTTCCCCAAATTTGTGGAAATACTGGATTCCTCAGACAACCTTCAGAAGCTTTCCAGAGACTATGCTGATGAAGGTTGTAGCTATAATACTTAGGTTGTCCTTGTCAGTCACAGTCTCATCCCAGACTCCAGCCATCCCATTGGTTAAACAGGTAGGGTCAGAGACGACTATAGCTCTATTCTGGTGGCTAGTGTCTCAACTGTGCCATTCTCTAAGGAGGGAAGCATCATATAGTTAAAAATAAAAACCCACGCACATACACACACAACAGATCTCTGAAAATCTGAGTTTGAGTTTTGTATCAAGTTATACATATTCCAGGGATTCTTAACCTGTGGTTGGATTTTGGAAAAAGGAAGGTGTTTATAAACTACTAGAAATTATGGGATGAATTTGTTTTTTAAGTTTATTTTGTTTTGTGCTAGTGTCATTTTTATGGCAGAGGAGGCCATGACTTCTGATACTTTCTCCAAAATTTCTATATTCCCAAAATGTTAAAAAAAAAACTACTCATTGTGGCAGTGCACAGTGGCTCATACCTGTAATTCCAGCTTATTTAGAGGCTGAGGTGGGAGAATTGCTTGAGGCCAGGAGTTCTAGACCAGCTTAGGTAACAGAGCAAGACCCCATCTCTACAAAAAATCAGCAAAGAAATTAGCTGGGCATAGAGGCTCATGCCTGTAGTCCCATATCCTCAAGAGGCCTAGGCAGGAGGATTGCTTGAGGCCAGGTAGTTGAGGTACAGTGATCCATGATTGCACCACTGTACTCTGGCTTGGGTAAAACAAACAAACAAAACCAAAAAACAAAACAAAACAAAAAAACCTGACTCATTGAGCTTCAATTTTCTTCTCCGTAAATGGGAATAAAAATAATAGTGGTCCTACTGGCCTCACACAGTTGTCCTGAGAACCAATTTAAACAGAGTATAGAAGTGCACTGTAAATCATCACTTATAAACATTTGCTATAACTAGCTTTGCTGCCATTATTTTTTTTATCAGTTTGTATGAACATTTCTGCTTATACAATGTCATGCACAAGGAACTCAAAATCTTCTCTTTCTTTCCAGGGCCATCTCATAGCTCACCCAAGCATTCAGCAATGAAGACTGAGACCCTGTATCCAGAAAAAGGACCACAAATGTGTTTTGTTCAGTTCATATAGTGTTCTTTTAAAATAAATTGCTTTGGGAGGCCGAGGTGGGTGGATTACTTGAGGTCAGGAGTTGGAGACCAGCTTGGTCAACATGGTGAAATCCCTTCTTTACTAAAAATACAAAAAATTAGCCGGGCTTGGTGGCATGTGCCTGTAATCCCAGTTACTTGGGAGGCAGAGGCAGGAGAATCGCTTGAACCTAGGAGGTAGAGGTTGTGGTAAGCCAAGATTGTGCCACTGCATTCCAGTCTGGGTGACAGAGTGACACTCTGTCTCAGAAAAAGAAATTGGTTGTCAAAATTTAAAAATCAGGAGTTTTCACATAAAAAAGTTGCCTAGGTTCCTTGATAAACTAAAATATCTGGCTTCCTTGAGTCACTCTCCCACCATTCAACAACTGGCTAGAGCTGAGTCTAGGAACATGTGCTCCCTAGAGTTGAAGCTGGCTCCCTTGCTTCCCTCCTCTGACTCTCAGATTGGCCATGTAAGTATTCCAGCTGAAAGCTGATTCTAAATCTGAGCTGAACATAATCACTTTGCTTTGCAAATATATACAAGAAAGTGTCACCCCTGCCTTTTTGTTGTTGTTGTTCTTAGAAAGTTCTTTCAAACTTCAAGCACAGAATAGTTAGAATAAACATTCAGGCAATTGTGGACAAACTGTCAATATTTTCGTAAATACTGCTTTTCCTATGACTGAATTCTTGTCCTTTGAAAGAGTATTCTCTAACAGGGATAGTGAATGGCAAGACCCACAGCATAATTATAAGATCCAAGAAAGAGGCAGGTGATGTGATTGAGGGGGAAGTTATAAGCATAGTCAACGGGAAATCCTGACCCAAATTCAAAAATTGGCCATGCATAAGTCAATAGACATGGAGAAATAAATGGCTTCCTCACATATCATCTGCGAGAAAATGAAATAAATCAGCAACTCAAACAGCTGTCTAGTTTTGTCTTGAGCAAAAATGTCACTTTTAAGGGTAAGAAAATTGTAAAATACCGAATGGTTTTTCCTTTAAATTTCAGAGGTTACAAGAGATTTTTGCAAGCCCGACTTTTCTCTGGAACTTAATAGGAGAAAGAGCCACCAGGAAAATTGAAAATGTATAGAAAATATAACTTGGGAAGTTCTTGATTTTTCTTGCTTTTCAATCAAATGTTCTCTCATTGTATTAGTCCGTTCTCACACTGCTGGAAAGATACTACTTACACAAGACCGGGTAATTTATAAACAAAAGAAATTTAATTGACTCACAGTTCCACATGGCTGAGGAAGCCTTAGAAAACTTACCATCATGGCAAAAGGAAAATCAGGCACCTTCCTCACAAGGCAGAAGGAGAGAGTATGAGTGTGTGAAGGAGGAACTGTCAAACACTTATAAAACCATCAGATCTCCTGGGAACTCACTCACTATCATGAGAACAGCAGAGGGGAAACTGCCCCCAGGATACAATCATCTCCCACCAGGTCCCTCCCTTGACACGTGGGGATTATGGAGATTACAATTCAAGATGAGATTTGGGTGGGGACACAGTCAAATTATATCATTCATGTTATGAAGGGCCCCCAAATTTGAGAAGGCTGCTGCAGATTACAAGAAAGTAGCAAAACTGGCCCAGGGAAACCCATTTAGATATGATTAGAATGAATCCTCCTCAATTCCAAATAATTGTTAAATTCTAGGACAAAATCATTTGTTCTAAGGTACACTCTATTTTTCTAAAATTGGTGATATTGGCATTAGAATTTTGAGTCCAAAGAAGACTATAACAGCTACCTATGAAAGATTTCAAGATTTATACAGTCATTACCAAACTAAAATTTATGCTGGATCATGCACTATAGTAAATGCTTCAGCAAAAGCTATATGGTATAACAGAGGCCATCCATTTCAGCAGGATAGGCTGTAGGAAGTTTTTCTAAACCTAATTGCAGGGGCCATTTGGGTTAGAGTGAGGTTGTACTGTAAATCTGCCATTCTTGGAGGGCCAAGTTTCTCAATGCATATTGAATCAATATTCCTGCTATGAAACTGTGTAAGCTAGATTCTATGCCACTGTAGTAAAATGCTCCTCAATAAACTTGTTTTCACAAGAAGCTTGCCCACTCATGCGTCCCAAAGCTGTTGTAATCTTCATTGTTGAGGCTGATCTAACAGCAGGAACATTATTCTATTTCTTGACATGTTTAAAGTTCTCTAATGAATAAAGCTAACAGCTTATGGCTGCTTCGACTGTCACTTGATTACCCCGAAGGGATTTTTTTTGTCTTTAAAATTGGCCTCCTAGTTTGTTTTTAACTACCTTGTGCACAGGGGTCTGAAGGGGAAAGCAGATCAAAGATCAGCTCGCAACATAAAAAGCAGCTGTAGTTAATTAAAGGCAAATGAAGGACATCTGACCAGATTCTTTATGAGCCGCCTTGTCACATATTCAACAGTCTATAATCTCTGTGACCTTGTCCCTTGGTTCTGAACTGTCGCCAAACCTGAGAAATGGATATGGCTCAAGTTATACACAAATGGAAAAAAGGAAGGAATGTTCAGGGTGTGGCTTAATAAAGAGGAGGTAACATGGCAGAAGAATACAATGACAGTGAAGTGACCTGGGATAGGCAGACGTCACCCAGAGTTTCCGTTATAAAGCAGTGAGTCTTTTCCCATGTTCAAAATAATTTGTCATAAAGATGTAAATGCAGATAATCAGATTATAAAAGGTAATATTTGGGAGGTGAAACATAATACTTATTCTGCTGTGATTTGAAAGAAAATGAATTAAAAATACTCGTACAACATGCACTATTTGAATTTTTTAAGCATTATAATTGTTCCTATGTTTAAAAAGGATTCAAATCTAAAGCACTGAAGTAAAACAATGACTTTGTCTAAGTTTAAAAGGAATATATGTTCATTCAAAAAATAAAAATTCCAGAAACATGTAAGAAAATAAAATCATCCCCAAAATCTGAGAGAATTCTGTCAAGATTTATATTTAAATGAAAAGAAAAAATTTTGAATACAAATGGAAGGAAAAAAAGCAGCAAAGTAGCACAGTGTCTATGCGTGTAGATGGCCAAGATTAAAGCGTGGGTAATGAGGCAACAGGGTAGGTTCCAGGAAGTATTTAATTTCTATCAGCACCAGGAATATGGCTGTGAGGGTCTGCACTGGCCCTTAAAAATGAATCTCCAGGCCGGGCGCGGTGGCTCAAGCCTGTAATCCCAGCACTGTGGGAGGCCGAGGCGGGTGGATCACGAGGTCAAAAGATCGAGACCATCCTGGTCAACATGGTGAAACCCCATCTCTACTAAAAATACAAAAAATTAGCTGGGCATGGTGGCGCGTGCCTGTAATCCCAGCAACTCAGGAGGCTGGGGCAGGCGGGAGGCGGAGGCTGCGGTGAGCCGAGATCGTGCCATTGCACTCCAGCCTGGGTAACAAGAGCGAAACTCCGTCTCAAA
>NW_016107384.1:3735283-3765141 GCF_001604975.1 Cebus imitator
AAAGCCACTGCAGTTTGTATGATCTCCAAAGCGACTAGACAGCTCCTGTCTCTGCCTGTTAACTTACTTTCTAGTGGCCCAGAAGAACACCTATCATGCCCACTATGGAGATTGGGGATCATTGGAAAAATGCCAACTTCACAGGACTGTGTAAGAAAATAGGGGGATCGTATCTCTAGGAATGCTTTGAAAACTGCTAAGTATTATTTATTAACTATCATTAGAAATAATTGAGGTGCTATGGAGGACACTAAAGTCAATAAGGACCTACCTTTGAGAGTTTTTAATCATGTACTTGGAGGAACGCTACATAAACACATAAACTGTCAATAAAAAATTGAAATTTCAACTTTACAACACAAGATGTGTGCAAGGTAATCAACTGCAAAAATCTGAGAAGAGAGAAGTAGAGCATATATTTTTGGTTTGTTTGTTTTGTTCGTTGGTTGGTTGGTTTTGTTTAACTGACAGACAAAATTTTGTGTATTTACCATGTACAACATATTTTTTGAAGTATGTATACTTTGCAGATGCTTATTTGATTTTTCAACAAAGTCATCAGAACTAACCAACACAAACGAGTGTTACCCTTTCAAAGTTCTCACCTTGGCCATCTACAAACATATTAAAAATACATTGCTACTGTCTAAAACATTTTCGGTCTTCGTAAGACTCCCTTGAGCTTGTGGTATGTTATCTTAAATAACCAATAGGCGTTTTGAAGATCGATTAGGTTTTTGGAAAGAATCAAGGATCAGATGGAACTAAGAGTGGTAAATACAGAGGCTGATCAGACTGGTTGAGACCACCTTAGATACCAAAAGAGATGTGTCCACAGAATCATGAAACTGATCACTGTATATAGGGTAAGTTGTTTCTAAAAAGTGTTCCAAAAGTGGGTGTCCAAAACTATTTGTATTAGGGCAGCACCTTTAAATAAGGTACAGTTCAAGGAATACTATTGAATTGAGTGAATAAATTCTGATTTCCTTATATAAAGTACTGGTAACTTTATATAACACTTTGTAATTGCACAGAACTTCAGAGAAGGGAAATATGGAAAAGCTTTACAATTTAATTTGGATTTGTTATTAAAGGACAGAGAAGATATGGTTGGGAGAACAGACAAAGAGTGAATTTCAGGGAGGTGGAATAATATGGAATAATATGTAAAAAATGATGACAGCACAGAGGATTTTTAGGGCAGTGAAAAGTCTGTATGATACTATAATGGTGAATGCATGTCATTATACATTTGTCCAAGTGCATAGAACATACCACAGCAAAAGTGAACCCTAATGTAAACTACGGCCTTTGATATAATGATATGTCAGTGCAGGTCATTGTAACAAATGTACTACTCTGGCATGGAATGTTGATAGTGGGGGAGTCTCTACATGTGCCTCTGTACTTTCTGCTTGATTTTGCTGTGAACATGAAACTTCCCTAAAAAGTCAAGTGTATTTAAAAAATGATGGTGGGAAAGCATACAGCACTGCTGAGGAAAGAGAGGAAAGAAGAATTAGAAAGCATTCCCAGCAAAGGATAAAACACTAAATGAGAGAGGTGGCCAAATCCCAAGAAATGAGAGTATTTTATTATGCACAGCACTATCCAGTAGAAGTTTCTGCCATGATGGAAATCTTTTATGATTTCCATCCTATCCAATATGGTAGCCACTAGCCTCATGTAGCTATTTATCACATAACATATGGCTGGTATGACTGAAGAAATAACATTTTGTTGTTATTTACTTTTAATCAGTTTACATTTAAATAGCCAAATGGCAGTGGCTGTGGATACTATATTGGATAGTTCAGTGCAGAGCACAGAGTGACAGGGTGGGTATCATGAGAAACACAGATGGAGGGTTAAGTAGATAGTAGCTAGATACTGGAAGATCTTCCAATTATGTTTAAGAGCATTAAATTTGCCCCCAAGGAAGATGAGAAACTAAGAATAAAATGGAGGAGGTGAGTAACTAGCATAATCAATTTGTTATGCTTTGAGTCTCAGGCTTCAGTGAAAAGAATGGAGTAGGTCTGGGGTGATAGTTTACTTGGAGGCAGAGAAGCCAAGGATAAGGCTGTTGGATAATCCAGGCAAGAGTGTCCAGAACCAGGATAGGAGGTGGCAGGGGAAATAGAGGGACTTGAGGGACATTTTAGAGGTAAAGAGAAGATGGATTGGAAGAATGAGGGAGGTAGAAAGAATAGATACGTGAGATGTGAGAATGGCAGATGGTGGTGCCATGCACTGAAAAACAGGTTTGAGGTGACAACCAGGAAACCATTAGGAACACCTTGAGCATGAGGGGCCTGGAAGGCATCCAAACAGGATGATACACAGTTGGAAGTCCTGCACATTTGATGGCCACTGCAGCCTTGCAAGGGGATGAGACCCTCCAGGATAAGTCTGAAAGTAAGAAGATAAGATGGTGCAGGACAAAACCCTAAGGAACACCAATTCCCTGAAATGATTTGTTTGCTTTTAAGTCGGTTTCATTTCCACTCCTGTGCAGGACAAATAGCAAACTATATTCAACTGCACTGGATATGAGCCTTTTAAATGAAATCCCCAAACTCACAGTCTCAGAACCTCATAGTTCTTTCTTAATGGCAAGTCCTTAGGATTCTCCCCTCACCCTCAACCCCGTTTTTAGGACACATTAACATATAGAAAGTATTATTCCAAATTCATGTTTTTTTTTTTCACTTAGGAAATAATGTTAGATAAAGCAGAATAAACTTTAATGCAGAAGAGAGAAATTTACTATAACAGAACCTATATTAATTATGCTTTAAAAGAAGTTAATAAAATAGTTGTCAAGAAAAAAATCCACCAGTGTTTCTCTCTCCTGTAAATTTTTATCAAACAAATGTCTACTGCCCCTCCTGCATCTAGCAAGCCATCAGTAAACCACCAACAAGTAATCACACCATGAAACAGGGGAATATATAGATTTTTAAACAGTGGAAGCATAATATAAATTCTCCTACTTAAATATGAACATTGGCACAATACCATTCCAAAGAACTGCAGTTTATCAGCAGTTTTTACTACACAAATCAGAGCCAGTGCTCCTCTAAAGGAGGTTGTCAGTGCTCCTCCATGATACTTATAATCATGAAATACAATGGATATAACTGCTACTCTCAATTATTCAGGTGTATCAGACTGTCAAATGCTCTTATTTATGGAAGCAGACCTAATAAATCCACTGAGATCTTACTTACTATACCTTAAATATTTATAAAAACTAGAAGCGGATGCAAGTATGAGTACAGGGACCATCATGGATCACTCGTTTCAGGAATTCAACAAACACTTCTCCATAAATAGATTATAATAGATCCTGCATTGGGTCATTCTCTCATTAAAAGTATCAATAAAATATCAAGTCTAAGGGTTTTGACTGTCAAGGTGAGCAGTTTGGACTTTACGGGTATGAAAAAGAAATGTGTTAATGCAATGGGAGATGAGACAGAGTATGCTAGAAACAGGACCTTACTGTATTTCTAAAGGGAGAACTCTCATGCAGAATTAGAGTTCAAAAAAAAGTTGTGAAATTAGTTGTGAAGGTTTCATAAAATTAGCTTGGATGAGAAAAAAATAGTGCTTGGAATTGGAAATGGTTCTGGGGATGGAGAGAAAGGAATAAATCAGAAATATATTTAGAGGTTGATGTGAAATGGAGAAATAACTTTGAGATTATTACCTGGGGGAATTTGATAGATGTTTTTGATCCTATGAGGTATCTCTAAAGATATTAATCATTTCATAGCCTCTATTTGTGGTCCTCTCCTAGAAGTATTGTGGAAATGCTAAGCATTCATTCATGGCTTATTTTGGAATACAGTCATTTCATCACTGAACAGCCCTGTCAAGCAGTTAATGACCTGTAAAATTCTTAACTGAACCAGGAAGAGTTCTTTACATTAATTCTTCAAATCAAAGATCTTTTTATTGTATTCTGTAAATTCTGATCTGCTTCTCTAAATGAATTGTTACCTATCTTTCAGCGTCCTTTCTATTCCTGGTTATTGTGATAAAAGAGTTTATTAGGTTTTAATATGATCAAAAGGAAGCTAACCTAGCCTGTTAGTTTTCTCACAAGAATCATCATACCACAGATTTCTTAAAGGTCAGCAGTGGCCATGAAGCATGGACCTTCTACTCTTATGATGACATTTCTTATATCACTCCTACTATTACTGCTACCAATACTAATTCTGTTACCACTACTATAACTACTGTACTACTCTCACCACTACCACTACTGAAACTAGCTTACTTCATTATGTGCTTTCATGTACCAGAAACTGTTACATGTATTTTACACTTACTAATTCTTTAACTCACTGCTGGCAACAGTAATCAAAAACACTCTGAAGAGAGTACCAATGAGTGTCATATTTTATTACAGCACAAGAAAGAATAGTAACTGCCCAAGGTCACAGAGCCATTGAAGGGCAGCGTTTGGATCCCATCCTGGGGCAGATTGTTACTTTGGAGGTCCCCAGCCAACCAACACCTCCTGAAATTGTATTCCTGCCCTAATGGGGTGCCCTCCTGCCCTGACTCCAGGCTTGGCCACATGACTTGCTATGGACAACAGGACATTGGTGTGTGTTATATAAGCAGAGACTTGATAAGCCACGTGCACACTGGTGTTTGCCTAGTCCATTTCTTTTAGAGACCCAGGACAAGTCGCCTGCAGAGGTCTCATGGGGGAGAACTGACGCTCTCTAGTCCCAGCCAACAGCTGGCACCAACTGCCAGCTGTGCAAGGGAGTCTTGGCCACTGAAGCCCCAACCACTATCTGATTGTAACTGCATGAAATACCCCAATCAAGACCAGTAAAAGGACACCCTACATGAGCCCAGGCAACCCACAGAATCATGAGAGATGACAGAATGGTTGTCACTTTAACCTCCTAGGTTTTGGAATGATTTGTTACACAGCAGCAGAAAAACAAAACAAAACCCAATCAGTTTGGCTACAAAGTGCATGCTCTTAGCCACTTTCTAGCCTAAACTGTAGTTACTTTCCTAATCATAAAATATACGTAATTTTGGAGCATTTACTTGCTGTGTGACAATTATAACTACTTATTTTTTTATAAAATGTTTTCCCTGTATAGTGTAATATATATACTTATTATTGTAAATTTCTATCTAAAATCCAAAATGTATTTTGGGGATTAAAAATGAACAGACTGCCTATCTATTATGAAGAAAAGTAGGATCTATTTCATTAACTTTGCTAAGAATTTATGGCAATAATGTTCACTCAGTTATTCAATCATTCAACCAATATTTAGCCATGATTGCACAAATACTATGTTCCAGTAACCACGCTAGGCAGTCTACATACTTTTGTTCCTCACAACCACAGGGATGTACCAGGAACTGTGCCTGAGGCCAACATGGCAAAGTGGGTAACTGGCAAAGCCTGAATCCATGCTCAAATCAATCTAACTTCAGTGACCCTGTCTGCCCCGCTATTCTGCTACACTTGGTGCTGCTATACAAGCAGCAGGCACTAAACAAATCAGAGTGGATTACAACAATTACGGTCTTAGAACCTGACTGAAGGCATTACTGAAGAGCTAGTCTCATTAGAAAGGTATCTGGAAGTGCCTATTCCTAGTTTCAATGTCAACTGATAAAAGTATAAATTTAGATAAATCTATATCAGTTAAGAATTCATACACAAACATAAATTAATGTTCAGTGCATAAAGTTCTTTTATGTGGGTAAAAGTTTGCCCATGTGTTAGACTTGCCAAGAATTTAGGCCTCTGCCTGGCTAAGTCTGTCTGTAAATTCTTAGCTCAATCCTCTCCTCCTTAGGCAACTGACCTAACCTGGACTGTCTCAGTCAAGTTAGGTGCCCTTCTTATCTTGCATACAATGGATCATATTCAATTCTAATTTTCTACCAACATGTCTACCTTTCCAGTCTCTCCCATCCATTCTGAACTGTGAGTACTTTGAGAATAAGAATTATTTTATCTATTTTTATCCCCAGCAACTATCCATTTAGGCTGTCCTTCCACCTGCTACTGGCTGAAATGATTTGTTCTTTTGAAAGACAACAGCAGAAAACGAAGTTTTCACTTTTTGAAATTATTATTTTTTCCATTTCAAAAGATAGTTTAACTTATACAGTATGGGTTTAAGGATCAGAAAATGATGTAAAAAGAAAATTCCTAATACAAAGGCTAAGGTATATGTCTATATTACTTAGACAATTAAAATCCAGCATCTATCTGAGGAGAAAAAAAATTCCTTAAAGTAGAAGGACAAGTAGTCATGTGTGAACTGAGATTTTTTTGTTTGTTTGAGACACGATTTTTGTGTCACTCAGGCTGGAGTGCAGTGGAGTGATCACGGCCCACCGTAACCTCCGCCTCCTGAACTCAAGCCATTCTCCTGAGTAGCTGGGACCACAGGCTTGGGCCAACACACCCAGCTGATTTTTAATTTTTTGGTAAAGACAGGGTCTCATTATGTTGCCCAGGCTGGTCTTGAATTCCTGAGCTCAAGTGATCTTCCTGCCTCAGCCTCCCAAAGTGCTAGGATTACAGGTGTGAGCCACCACACCAGGCATGTTTCAAAGGATAAGAACGAGTTGTTTGAATAGATGCTTACAATCTTTTCTACTGTTAATTGGAGTAAAACAAGGGTTAAGTTTGAGTGAAAAGATTTCATAGCCTATGTCAAATGATATTGTTAAAAGAATCTTTTATAAATCATTTCATTGTCAGAGTAAGTTAATCATAGCAAATATTAAGTATTAATTATTGTCAAGTTATATATTTAAACATGAATGGTAAGCACCACATGGGTATGTCTTTCATAGATATAGAAATTCAGAATAAATCAGGAAATTTTGAATTATCACAATAAAGCTTGAGGAATATTCTAGTAAGTTTGAATAGACTAGGAAATACCAGACTGTTACAATAAGTGATTAATAACATAGCACATTGCTAAGTCGTGTGATAATGTCATGTAATAACACTGAACAATTGCAATTATATAAGAAATTCCCTTAAGCAACTTTTCAAACTCAAATCTACCTGACAGAGAAATGCTAAACACATTGAAATCAGCAAAGGTTGAACAAGAACAAATGCATATAAACTTTCTAAAAATCAGAAAGACTTCAAGGAAATCTTCCAGCTTAAAATAAATATGTGTTTAATTTGCATCCAGATTCCCTTCTACCTGACTGGTTTTAATCACTGTAATGAAAATTAATAAATGATTTGTCAGTGCTTTAGGAGACAGGGTAGTCTCCATCTGGTATATTTGGAGTTTGTGAAACATTTTCCAGTTCTACCCAGAGACAAAAAACATTGGTAAGGTAAACTCTGACAGCTAAAATGCAGCAGTTGATTGCCAATGGAAGCTACAGAAAAGGATGTTTAATATAAACAGCCTTTTGCCCCTGCTGCACAGCGACATTACATAAAGCAGTGCTATTTCAGGAGACTTTTGTATTTTAATTTCCAAGAGTCCAAAGGGTAATAAATTTTTTTGCTTCATCTTGTTTGATCTTTGATATTTAAGACCGACTTCTGTGTTTTGTTTATTTTTTTCTTTGCATCGGAAAAAGAACATAAAGTGAGTGACAACACATAATCAGGGCTAATTGGTATTTTTCAGAGAAAAAAAGGAAACACCTTTTATGATGAGCCAAGTGCAAACATTTGCAAATAGGGTATCTTGCACCAAATAGTCATGTCAGTAAAAAAAAGTAGTTATGTTGCAGGCATGGAAGTATTTGTTAGTTTCAGATTTAATCACAGCAAGTGGTTTTAATTTATATTTCCCTAAAATTTGGCTATTACAAAAAGCAAGTACTTTAAAGGACTAAATGATTGTCTTCTCCCTGAAGGAAAGAAACTGAAAGTTGATTTCAGACTGCAAGGAATAATAGAGACAAGGCATTTTAAATAAAAATAAATAAAGGGGGTAGGTAAACCATTGGCGGCCAGCTTGTTTAATATAAGACGATTTAGTTTCCTTTTAAAAAAAACTTACTATTTTTTTTACCCTACAAATGATCAAAATGATGCAAGCTAACTATTCTTCCTTAAAATACTATCAAATATGTAGGGGTATTCTTCTTGCACATTTGGTAAGGTCCGTGTTGTCAAAACAGGTGATGACAGCAGTACTATTTTGTGTTATTTTAGCCATCACTAGCCTTCCTAGTATTTTTCACCACTCCCACTTGCTTTCAGTATATCATGGCACAGTTTCAACAAAATTCTATGATGAGCTGTGAGCTAACTGGAAAATGTCAACATGTAAAGCCAGTTCTAGAATTAAGCTGTTTTTAACAAGGGCAAACTACCATACTCTCTCTTCTCTGTCAAAACTTAATTATAGCAGAAGCACAGCAAAAAAGGTAGAGATGGTTGGATTCGGAGATGCTAGAGACAATTCTAAAGCCAAAAGATAAGATAATCACACAAAATCTATCATGAACATTTCACCATAGAACTAGAAAATAATACTGTCCATCTTGTAAGAGCACAAACTCCTCTATGTAAGAACCATATGGTCATCTGAGTAAGGCTCTCTATCCCTCCGAAGTGAAAGGATAATGCTCTTTAGCTCGCTGTGATACATGGGCCTTCCCCTGGTGGAACATCTGACTTTAACTGAACAGCTATTGAGGTTCCCGCTGTGACATCTAGAGGTATCATCACACTTTCAGGCATTAGCTTCGCTGTGATCCACCCCGTCTCCCCTTTAGTAATGAGAGGTCAACATTCTGTCTCAAGCCAGGTTACATGCTATATGATGGCTTCTCTTAGCACTGCTCCCTGCCTGGTAACTTTGAAAAATGACCAAAAACCATATGACAAATCAGAAAAGGCCCTGAAGCTCATGCCCCTCATGTAACTTAATCAGCATCTCTAAATAAGTTGTCAGAATCGAAATGACCACAAGTCACCCACTGGAGCGACACGGCTGCTGCATACCTGAAATCTTTCTCAGATCGGAGTATATCCATAAGGATCTCTGTGGAACAACATTGGAAGTACAAAAAAGATGTTCAAAACTTTTGGTAAGATTTGAGAAAACAAAGGAGTAAAGTGTCGTTTTCAGATTAAAAATAACAATAGCAACAACTGATTAAATCATTTCCTAGATTCTCAGCAACATAAGATAATTTCATGGAGAAAAGAACAGAGATCTAAAGATTTGGACTGTCGTCAATACGAGTGACCTCTGACAGTGCTAATAGCATCCTGGGGATAATAAAACGACGTGGAAAGGAGCTCAGATGTTGTCTCTTGAGGAGGTCACTTCTCATTGGGGCTGTTTATCCTTTGTCTTCTCAAAACTAATTTATTTTAGGCCTGACTATCAGGGAGAATAAACATATTCTATTCCTTATTTTTTCTTATGCATATATAGTTCAAAGCTATCCATACTGTTCTAGCACAAAACAAACAAATGTAAGTATTTCCAACATAGTTTTGATTCAGGCTTTATTTAAATCCACTATTTAACAACTGTAGACAATGTGAATATGCCAGTGGAGTCTACTGAAACACATGAAAAGATGCTATCTAATTGTGTGTCATAACAGCATAAATTGTTGCTTTTGTTTAAACAACATAAATTTAACAGTCCAATTGATTTTTAAAGAATGGGTACAGACCCTGACAGAAATATAGCAACCATTAAGGTAATTACTGTGCAACTACCACCTCCACACTGTTGACTTCCAAATCTATGTATCTAGGCCTGATCCCTCTAAGCCCTAGACCCAGCTGTTACATTGGCCCCTGGACAGCTCCACCTGGATGTTACATGGGCACCTGGATCTCCATCTGACCAGAATAGAGTCTCTCCTCTCTCTTCCTACCCCACCCTAAACCTGCTCCTCCATGTGCTCAGCCTGTGCATTCCATACGGAATCCTTCAAATCAGAAGCCTGCACTCCATCCTAGATGCCCTTGCCCCTACATTCAAGCAGCCTTTAGAACCTAGGATTTCTAACTCCTGGATTTCTCTCAAACTCTTTCCTTCTCTCCATTTCTACTGTTATTATCAAATGTCATGCTTTCATTGTTTCTTGCCTGGATTTTAGCAATATCTTCTACTATGGCTCTTTCTCCTTCCAGTTTCTTTTTAGTTTTCATACATACCTGATATTACTGTTCCATTACATATAGTCCTTGAGTGGTTGCCAAATACTCACCCATAGAAGAAAGAATTATCAAACCCCATTCTTATCATCCAGGCCTTCACCCCTACCCTGGCCTCTTTCCCCTAAGTGAGCCTCATGCCTTCCAGCCTAGCAAAGTAACTAGGCCCTACCTGGCCCTGGCCCTCTGGACAACAGGGGTTGAAATGCCCATGTTTCTTATCTGCCTCCCAAATGCTATCTAGGTGCTTCCCATCAGAGTTAAGCCCCTTTCCCACATTTTTGTTTATGTATTTTTCTTATAATTTTATATATATCTGTGCCCTTTCTCACCAAATTGTGAGCTCCTCAGAAACAGAATCCATATGTTCTTCATATTTTTTTTTCAGCAACTACCACATATATGGTACATAGGAGGCGATTTAATAATGCTGAAAGGTAAATAAACAGAATAATAGAGCCATGAGAGATGCTTCAATTCTTGGGTTCAAAGCTACAACAGTAGAACACAAATTATAGAGTCAATTGCTGGCATCTACAGTTTGAATAGTTCCTAAGCAAACATTAATACAATATTATTTATAAAGAAGAACGTCAAATCATAACATGAATCATCAAAAAACAAGGAGGCACCTTACATTTACATTTTATCATTAGTAGAAAAGATTAAAAATATTTAAAGAGCCAGCTGAAGATTCAGAAAATGCAGATTTTTATTTTCAATCCATTACAAGTGAAGGAGATGTTAAATGTTCTCATCTGAAAAACTGAAACTGGCATCATAATCCTATTACTTTTTGTCATATGATGATTATAAGAGTTTTCAGGGTATAGGTATGTGATTTAGCATCACTGTGTGTGTGTGTGTGTGTGTGTGTGTGTGTGTGTGTGTGTGCGCGCATAAAATGTATATACAGCGTTCAGCGTTCAAGGCACTAGGCCTCAGGAAAGAGATAAAGACACTTTATGTGACTCTGCGATGCAGATGAATGCTCTCTAAAAAGGAATATAAAATGAAAAGCTCCTTAAGTTCCTTCCCTCAGGCAGGCTTTCTTATACCATAAGATTTACTATAGAGATTGAGCTGAAAAAGTTGCACAAAATCTGAAACATCAGTATAGCAGATGGCAGACATACTTTGAGCTCCAGATGTCCACAAACAGTCCTGCTATAGAGTCAGACTCATGGGTCACCCACACCAGAATCACAAGTCCTTACAGTGATCAAGGGATGGTGTATGGTTTGCCGTGGTTTACCCTTATAATGCTAAACTTAAAACGATAAGCAAGTATTTCTCAAACATCCCAGTTTCCAAAATAACTTATTGAAAAGCTATCATCCTTAAGTTGATTTAAATCCTTCCTGAAAATCAAAATTTACTACAGACTCCCTACCTGAATCTAGGGAATTGGCTGGACTTGAATCAGAATTGTTTTCAGAATTGCAGGATGAGAAAGCCCAACACAGAGGGATTTAAAGGGATTTCACCAAAGGCAAGGAAATACTATCCACAATAATTGTGTGAATCTAGAGACATTTTTAGAAATCACCTTCAATTTAATACAAATAAATTTCATACTTTCTCACTGTAAATGATCAGAAACCAACCCAACTATAAAAATAGAAAAAAATGCAGAAGCTATAACTTTGTCACACATCTTTATTACCTTTAAAAATAACTAATGAAAAACATTCACAAAAAAAACCAAATGGGGGGAAAAAGAGAGAAGCTGTAAAAGGAAAAGCCCAAAAGATCCTTTTAAGTGTAAGACACATAAATTTTTCTTTCTCTCTCTCTTTTTTAACAACCCTTCTCTGTGAAAAAAGGTTTTACGTGACTAGTCAGAACTTCTAGATAGTCACTAAAACAGAGGGAAGCAGACAGTAAATAGAGATAGAGTCTAGCCACAGAGACCAAAACTGAAATTTCATGTTCTTCCCACTGGTCCTAGGAACATTAATATCAAATAAATAAATAAATAAATAGTGTATTCTTATAACCTCAAATACTGCAGTCCTCTCTAAATCCTTTGAAACCCAAATTTCTTTACCATATCTACTACAGCATTAGATACAATATTTTATTTTAATTTGTTTCACGATAAAATGTAAACAGCTATCTCCATATTAGAAATTAGAGAATTGTATATTAGGTTATGTCTTTATTAGATTTCTTTGCCCATGTTTGAACATGACTTGTTGATGGAACCATCTTTTGGGTAAAAATTCCTGAGCTATCTTTAGGAACAATGAGTAAATTCTAAGGCATTTTAACCTTTGTGTGAACACCTGCTAAATAAGAAGTATAGCAAATTGACATTGGGATAAAATGTGGCTCCAGGGTCAGAATCTCACAATGGCACTTCCTACATTTAAAGCAATTTCACTAACTCCTAAAATTTTTAATTTTCTTCTTTATATTCTACAGCTACATAAAGATATGTACACACACACACACACACACACACACACACACACACACACACAAATATGTATATATATAAAGCCTGGAAAGATCCAAGATTATCTATCTGTCTGTCTGTCTGTCTGTCTGTCTGTCTGTCTATCTGTCTGTCTCTCTCTCTGTCTCCATTTATCTACCCAAAGACCTGAAATATTCATGGGCTGAAGTTTTGGTAATTATACTCAAGAGGCCAAGGAACAGACAGTAGGAATTTCGATGGAATCAGAGTTACACACTCACTTGATTTGCAATCAAAATGTTTCCTTACTAAAGACCACAGGCCACATTATTATATCACTTACTTAAAGACAAAAAGACAAATAATGGTGATGAATGAAAGTAAAGACTTTGCCAATGAATTTCATTCTCTGTAAGTGAAATTACACTACCATGAAAGCTCTTGTTTTGTATATTGATGTGTCCTGAAGATATTTTGTCAGTTTTCCAAACTTTTCTTTTGATTGTTAATTTTAACTCTGGAAATCAGTCAAATAAACACAAACACAAAATGTAGTTGAAGTTTTGAAGTTTTTCTGCATCGGGGAAGTAGTCTAGTAACATTTTTTTTCCAGATACGGTGCTAATTTTAAGATTTTTTTTCTATTTTTCACTTATGGCAGGACAAAATGTTCCCTTAATCTCTATCCTATTAAAGAGACACATATATGGAAAAACTAAGGATTCAGGTAAAATAATTTTTTGTTTTATTTACACTTTCTATTACAATTGCAGTTTTATTTTCATAGAAAAATAAGAATTATAAAACAGGCTCCTTTTGAAATTTTATATTCACACGTAGGAGACAAGAATGTGGTTATATTTTTAAGTATATAGATTCCAGTCAGTTTAACTATGTTTACATCATTTTAAAATCATGGCAAATTAAATTTTCTTAGTAATCAGGAAAGTCACTCTTATAGAACCTCTAAACAAACTCACATAAATATTATTTGAGGGGATTCCACATTTTGAGAAGGTGCCATGTGTCTTGAAAATATTGGGCCATTCAGAAGCAGACCCTTCCCACCGCATCTCCTTTAAGCGTCCCTAGAAATGTCTCAAGAGAGGCAAGACAAAGTATTTTATATAGTGATTCTACACTGAATGAACATTTTTATTATTTTTAATCTCCATTCTTGCAATTTGGGTTTCAAAGATCACTGCAGTAGACAAAAGCCACAAAACTTTTGTACCTTAACTGCCTGCAAAACAAACTAAAAACTCTTTAAAGGAGGACATTGAAATCCAGACACTCAGTAAGTAACACTTACAATGCCCAGAAAAACAGGAGCACTAGCAATTTCACCTATGTTATGGGAAAAGTTATAGCATTAATGCTGTAACTAATGGTATAAAAAGTTACTAAATTCAAAAGAAACTCTAAAATTAACTACAGTTAGTTCACTCATCATTTATTTCTTCAATAGATATTGTTTATATATTTAACCATATGCTAGGAAAACAAATTACATTATTGATTCATGATTTACAATCAATCATATGGGAAGGTGGTTCTGTTTGCTTTTAACTGTCCTATAAAACAACTTATGGATTTTTAGGCCTGGTTCTTAAAAACAGAATCCTTCTTTAAGTTTGTTTAGTTGTTTCTTCTCCTAACATATAAGCTAGAAATTGTCGCCGAATGAACTTTGTCCCACACTGATAATGAATTGATCCTGTTTCTCTATGAAATTTAGCAAGTCATATTCCGTACCATACCCAAAGGAGATAACATTAGTACTTATGATTTTACATTAAACAGTACTATAGTTCATTTGTTCATACAGAGTGCATATATTGAGCACTTTGTACATAAAAGGCACATACTGGGCCTTGGAGATGCAAAAATAACAGAGTCCTTTATCCTTAATGAAAAAGAACATTCATAACTGTACCATTTGTAATATCCTCAAATGAGGCAATTAGAAATAGAATAAGTTAATTTACATTGTAATACAGTGAAAATAAACTACAGCTATATGAAACAAAATGGATGAATTTCATAAATATGAATTTAAAAAGAGAGACCCAAAAGACTCCACACAATATGATTCTATTGCAATAAAATTCAAAAGAAAGCAAAACTAATCAAGGGTGGCAGACTTTGGAATAGTGGTTATCCTTGTTGAGGAGAAAGTTATGACTTGAAAGGGATAAGAGCAGGCTTCCAAGGTGCTGCTTATGTTCTGGGATGTTAGTTTATACAGGTGTGCTCAATCTGTGAAAACTTTGTCAGGCTGAACATTTATAACTTGTGTACCATTCTGAATGTGTGCCATGCTTTGATCAAAAGTTGCTTTAAAAATTATAGCATAGGTCGGGTGCAGTGGCTCACACCTGTAATAGCAGCACTTTGGGAGGCCAAGGCGAGTGAATCACCTGAGGTCAAGAGTTTGAAACCAGTCTGGCCAACATGGTGAAACCCCATCTCTACTAAAAATTCAAAAATTAGCCAGGCATGGTGGCACATGCCTGTAATCTCAGCTGCTTGGGAGGCAGGAGAATCGCTTGAACCCAAGAAGTAGGGGTTGCAGTGAGCCAAGATTGCACCAATGCTCTGTAGCTTGGGCAACAAAGGGAGACTCCATCTCAAAACAAACAAACAAAGAAAGAAACAATAAATTGTAGTACAGAAACTTACAATTCTGGCCATGATTTGGCATCCCACTATAATCAAACAACTGAACTTGCCCTTCTACCATAAACAACTAGAAAACTGGACAAAATATGGAGCAACTATTTTTAGAAAATGGATAAGCAGCAATTCAGAGCTGTTTTCCCTAAGTTATCTCTATGATTGCATCCTGCAAATAAAAATTGGAAACAATTTCTAAACTGAAGAACAGGAAGGGACAGCCCAACCAAAGTACTGTATTCTCACTGAATTGAGACAGAGATTAGAGCTCAGGAAGGCCAAGGCAGCTCTAATTTGCAGGACAGAATACCAGACAGGAGGAATCAGCTATTCAGAGGAGCTTCAGATATTCTCATAAAGGCCCTCTTGGTTTTGTTGTTGTTGTTGTTGTTGTTGTTAAATTGTTGGCTGCATACATATAGAATAAAATTCTACAAGGCCAGTCAAAGAACTATGAGGGAGTTGGAGTGAAAATATCCTCAGAGCTCACTCAATGCTGGGAGAAGTTCATGTGTTGTAAATGGAACTTTCAGTACAGACTCCAGAGGGGTCACGTTTGTAGAAGGTTCAAACTAACACTAGAATAGGGGCTGCTTTAGACACATCCTAAAAAACTTAAGAACCAGCTTTGAAAGAATCCAAGATGACTCACAAGTGCCTTAACCACCTGCAAAACAAACTAAAAACTCTTTAAAAGAAGAAAATGAAATCCAGACACTCGACAAGTAACATTTACAATGCCCAGCATCCAACTGAAAATTGGATAGACACTGGAAAGCATAACCCAGACCCAGGAGAAAAATCAGTCCCACAAAAACAGAGGTGGGGAAATTAGTAGACAAGGCTTTTAGCGCAGCTATAATAAGCATGTCAACACTTAAGGGGAAATTATAAATTACGTATTTAAAAAGCTGAAAAACAATATCCAGGGGAATAAAGAAAGAGAAGACCATTAAAAGAAAAGTTATACTCAAATTGCTGTAAAGCAATGATAAAGAGAAAATCTTAAGGTAGCTATTCACACATTACATATGGAACAAAGATAAAAGTGACACCAGAATTCTTATCAGAATTCTAACTCAAAAGCCATAGACAAACATCTTTCAAATACTGATAGAAAAAATATGCCAGAGAAAAATATCTTTTAAAAACAAGGATAAAATAAAGACTTTTTGAGACAAAATCTGGGAGCATTCATTACCAGAACCTGTACACTATAAGAAATATTAAAAGAAGTCCTACAAGCAGAAGAAAAATGATGCCAGATAGAAATTTGGATCTACATAAGGAAATGAAGAACAACAGATATGATAAATGTGAGAGTAAATGTAAAATCATTTTTATTACTTTTAAATTCATCTAAACAACAACAGACTTTTTAAAGCAAAGATAATAACAATGTGTTATGGGGTTTATAATATATGTAGAAGCAAGGTGCTTAACAGCAATAGCAGAAAGGATGGGATGTAAAAAACGGAAATACAGTTGGCCTTCCCTATCTACGGGGTCTGCATCCTGAGATTCAACCAACTGCAGAGCAAAAATATTTTTTTAAAATAGCAATATGATAAAAAGATATGTTAAAACCAATACATTATACCAACAACTTAAATAGTATTTACACTATTTTCATCATATTTACACTATTTATATAGCATTTATATTGTTTTAGGTATTATAAGTAATCTAGGGGTGATTTACAGTATAGTAGACGAGTTGTGTAGGTTATATGCAAATACTATGCCATTTTATAAAAGGGACTTGAGCAACTGCAGATTTTACTATCCACGTGGTAGTCCTGGAACCAACTTCTCACAGTTACTGAGGGACACTTGCATTCTGTGGTGAGATTTAGCTGAAGGTAGACTAACTTAAGGTTAAATATATATATATATATATGATAAACTGCAAGGCAAGTGCTTTAAAAATAAAGCAGGGACATGGGGTGATAAAACATGTTAAAATGCGATAGTAAAAAATAATTCAAAAGATTGCAAAGATAGAAGGAAAAGGTAATAAGTAAAGGTGGAAACAACCTACGAAATAGTAATCCTTAACACAAACATATCATTAATTACATTAAATGTAAAAGGTTTAAAGATTACAATTACATGGCAGTGGTTGTCCAATTAAATTAAAAAGTAAACCCCAATTATAGGCTGTCTAGAAAAACCCATTTTAAATATAAAAACACAGATAGGCTAAAAGAACAAAAAATACATATTATGTAAACACTAATCATAAAAAAAACTATAAATGGCTATATTAATCAGACAATGTCAACCTATGAATAAAGAACATTATCAGAAATTAAAAGAGATATTTTATGATAAAAGAGACAATTCATAAAAAAAACACACAAGAATCCTAAATGATTATTCACCTAATAACAGAGCTTCAAGCAGGGCACAGTGGCTCATGCCTGTAATTACAGCAGTTTGGGAGGCCAAGGCAGGTGGATCACTTGAGGTCAGGAGTTCGAGATCAGCCTGGCCAACATAGCAAAACCTCCTTTCTACTAAAAATACAAAAATTATCCAGGCATGGTAAAACACACCTCTGTAAGTCCAGCTACCAGGGAGGCTGAGGCAGGAGAATTGCTTGAACCCAGGCAGTGGAGGTTGCAGTGAGCTGAGATCATGCCACTGCATTTCAGCCTCAGTGACAGAGCAAGACTCTGTTTCAAAGCAAAACAAAAACAAAAAAAAACAAAAAACAAACAAACAAACAAACCACAACTTCAAAATCCATGAAGAAATAATGAAGAGAACTGAAAGAAGTAGAAATAGACAAACTCACAAATATAGTTGTCAGTTGAAGACAGAAAATCAGTAGGTCTACAGAAGACCTAACCATTGTCAACTAACTTGACCATAATGGCATGTATAAAACCTTCTATTCAATAATTGCAGAGTACACATTCTTTTCAAATGTGTACATGAAACATTTACCAAAATAGAATAGGCTGGGTCATAAAATTAATCTTTAAAAATTGATGGCATTAAAATCAGGCAGTATATGATTTCTGACCATAACAGAATTAAATTAAAAATCAAAGGTAGACAAAAAAGATCTGGAAAATCCCCAAATATTTGGAAATCACAGAACACTGTTTATAATTAGTCATGTCGAAAGAAGAAATCACAGAGGAAATTAGAAAATATTTTTAGCTAGATAACGATGAAAACACAACATTATCAAAATTTGACCTTGGAGTAGGCAATAATTCCTTAGATAGGACACAAGAACATTAAGGATAAAAGAAAAAAATGATGTATTTAAAGGCATTTGGGAGAAAACAGAGGAAAAAGACCTTAGGAAGAGGAAGAAGAAAGATAAATTAGAGAGGTGGGTGGGACACTAAAAAGAAACTTCTTAAGATAGAGTGACATTTTAAGATGCCAAATAGCAAAGCCAAGGGTGCAGGTAAAAGAAAATGGAGAGGAAAACACTGGTGATGAAACTCACTAAAATTAGTACGGGAAAGCGTGTTTGGATGAGGACTCTCAGTACATTTGGAAGAGATTACTTATAACTCTGAAACCCACAGAAGTTTGGGTATTTAGCTATATTGACATTTATAGATTAAATACTGTGAAACACATTCTTAAACTCTGTATGCTCCCACTACTCTCACCACCAAAACAATTCATTGTGAAAGCTAACTGCTGTGTTTCCAACTAAATCTAAAGAGGGCATTTCTATAGTAATTCTGTATCACTTAAAAGTTATAGTAACCAGGCCAGGTGTGGTGGCTCATGCCTGTAATCTCAGCACTTTGGGAGGCCAAGATGGGCAGATCACTTGAGGTCAGAAATTTGAGACTAACCTGGGCAACATGGTGAAACCCCAACTCTACTAAAAATGCAAAAATCACCTGGGTGTGGTGGTGTCCACCTGTAGTCCCAGTGACTCAGGAGGCTGAGACATGAGAATCGCTTGAACCCAGGAGGTAGAGGTTGCAGTGAGCAGAGATTGTGCCACTGCACTCCAGCCTGGGCAACAGGGTGAGATTTGGTCTTAAAACAAAACAAAACAAAACTTATAGTAACCAATAGTAACCAAGCCCTTGTAAAATATGTCTCGTTTGTTCATTTTGGCAAATGAGAGGTATTTCTCAGGTGGTAATACTACCGACAACAAAAGCCAATTCAAATTACTGAATTTATAAAACCATATTTTAGACATATGAACAAATCTGAATACTTTAAATAAATCTTTAACTGTTTCAACTGAGAGATATCCAGAATCTATTCTTTATCACTTATTCTCACTTCACCTCTATAGTTGGTGTTCTAAAGATTTGAAGGTGAAGGGACAAAATGGTTTCTCTCTCATTTTGTTTTCCTCAGAAACACTAAGGGTATTAATATGTCTGCAGCAGGGCTGGGCATTTCTTATGGGAGTCTGTGGCCACAGGATGCATTTGAAAATGTTGACTGTATCTCCGTTTTATTCAATATAATGCTATCTCTCTGGATGTTCAGGAAACAGACAACTCTACTAACGTGGAGAGTCAATCCAGTATGTGGTTTGTGTGGAAAAAAAGTCTTTAATCTTTTAAAGTAGACTCCTATCCACAGGGCCCTCACTTAATTCAAGTATGGAAATTGGAACCAGCTAACTTAAATCCAATTTTGTACATGTCCCTAAAAATATAAAAAATGAAATATCTGCTCTATGGATACTAGATTCTGAAATAACAACTCCTACAGCTAATAGCCTCAACAACAGAGCATGAGCAACTACTTAGGAGAGGAGACCTCCCTATTCCATTTGCTGTATATCAACTGGCCTTCATTAGGAATTCCTGGTGCCTAGCATACAGCCGAGGGAGTGGTAGCTAGGGCCCCCGATGTTATAATGTTAAACATGGCTATAATGCTAAATAGAACAAGCAGTGATTTCTTCATGTTACCTTGGAGGCACAGAAGTCATGCTGACTTCCTAAAGCATTTAGCCTTTCCCACGAAGAGGTCCCCCTCCTTCATATAGTCTGGCTCACTATAATATCAAGTTGATACCATTATGTTTGAAACAACTCAAAATTATTAATTTGTCTTGCAAGAGTCACAAGCATAAGAATTTATAATTAACACACATGAAAAACAAACAGGTACTCCAAAGAGGACTGATTTACTTAAGGAATAACGCCAGAAGCATTAAACATGATAGTGTTGCTTTTAAATAAAATGTGGTTAATTTGATTACCATTTATTTTGTTTCTTGCCAAATTTCAATCAATTTTTATGGCAGGATTAAGCTTCTAAGTAGAGTGATTTTTTTGTTTTGTTTTAAATAATGGAAGCACTTTTCCAAACTTCACCATGGCTAACAAATAGGAGGAGGTTAATGTTGTACATTATGGATCTATGCTTATCCTCAAATGTATTTATCCACAAAGCATGCACATTTAGGTCTGCATTAGAATGAGTGAGTATGTGTATTGTAGACTCTCATTAATTCATAACGGCTTAAATTGTGATTTTTATTTGGCATCCTACTGTGGAACCCAGTAGAGATTGCTGAATTGCTCAGTTAAACATTTTCAAATCCGTGACTCTCTATTTGGTTATTTAGTCAGAAAAAATCCCTGCAAAGAAAATCCTCTTTCTAAAATGTACACCATTTTCCTGGCTAAATAATCATTCTGAAGAAATGTGAACAGTTTGCCTACTTGTTTAAGGCTTATTTGCAGGAAAAACTAACACTGTAAATATCAATAGTACTTAAAGGGAACTGAAGAAAGAATTCCCTCATTCTGCATAATAGCAGGCTTGTTATAAATAACTACACTACACACAGAAAATGGAAATGTTGTATTTATTATTTTGGAACACTTTTTAAAAACTTCAAGTCACCAGAAAACAATCTCATATAACTCCATTGCGGTATAAGGACTAGCTACATTAATATCACTATGTTTCATAGAGGTTCAAAGAACTAGTAATTTCATAACTAATACCATATAAGGCCTCCATAAAAATAAATTCAAAAAAATCATCTGTTCTAAACAACAAAGCACATACTGAGGTCCCTGGAAAAGAGTAAAACTACTCTACTTAGCAGGATGCCTAGAACACAGTGGTCTGTAATAAATATTTGTTGAATGAATACTGGAGTGTCTCACTCACAGTACATGGGACTTCTGTTTCTGAGAGAAAGATAGAAAATTAGATTCCCACCTTAGTGAGTTTTTAACAGAGCCTTTTATAGAGATCCTCTATTAGGTTTAATAATGTTTTTAATGTGTTTTCATTGCTTTAGTTCATTGGCTATCCCGGACTTGGAGAAAAATGGGAAAAGTAAACATTGCAATCTTTTTGACTTAAAAGTAAGTCTGTTTCCAATTAGAGAATATTAGAGAAAAGAAGATTTTGTGTGTGTGTGATTATGGAAAAGTGATAGGAATCGCATGGGTTAGAAGTACCAGGCTTGGCTATAATGTTAAATAGAGTAAGCATCATGGAAATAAATATTCCCAAGAATTGAAAAACATCCTGTGCTTTAAATAAAAAGTGGTCCTATAATTCTTTTGTCATTAGCTTACAGCAAAATATTTATGAGGAAAAGTGAAAGTCACATTAATTTACTTAAAAAGGACAGTGGTAAAAGGTAGTAATATAGCTGGTCTCCAAGGCCACCATCAATTCTTTCCTTTGCTGGGTAAGCAACCATTCCTGCTTTGACAGTCTATTCTTTCACCCTGATGAATATGGGATGGGTGGTGACTGTTCTGATGAATAGAATATGACACCATATCACCTCCAAGATTAGGTTATAAGAAGCCATGTAGCTTCCGCCTGGTCTCCTGGAACACTCACTTCTGGGGGAAGCCAGTCAGCATGTAAGAAGTCCAGCTTCTCTGAGAATGCTGACTCCTCTGAGAAACCCAAGGTAGTCATGTAAAGAGGCCAGGCCAAGAGAGAACTGTCCCGTGAGTCACTGCAGCCTGGCACCAGACATGGGAGTTAGGAGGCCTTCAGATGGCTCTGGCCTCAGCTCCATCTAGGTGCACTGGCTGAGGAACTCTAAGTGACAATTGTCTTGCTGAGCCCATCAACCGCAGAACCAGACATATTAATAAATTGTTGTCTTAAGCCACTAAGTTTTGGCTACCTAAGAATATCACACAAAAATAAACATTAGTTTTCAGAATGATGTTTAATATTATCCGATTGCTAAGGCCAGTAAGATTTTAAAACAGTGTAGGGTAGGAGCCTAATTAATATTCAGTATTCCACAAGCTTACCATGGTAAACTTTCCTCTTTCACTCGGTCCCCACATCCAGTCAGTAACCGAGTTCTCCCCAGTCTACCTCTTAACTTCTCTTAATTCTAGCCATTCGTCTTCATCCACATTGCCATTGCCTATATTGATTTGTAACTTCTTGTTTTGGTTACACTAGGGTTGCTTTCTTTAGATCATCTAACCCCACCTCCAGCCCCTTTAACCCAAACTCACATCTATCATGTACACTAATGCCGTAGTAATCTATTCACAGCACATTCAAGCTTTACACTTTTCTACATAAAATCATTCAATGGCTCTCACTAACTATGACAATGAAGTTCAGATTCCTCGATCTAGCACATGAGAGTCCTGGTCTGGTATCCACACACCTCTCAAATGTCATCCACTACCCCACTCCTCCCCACATATCCACCCAACCACAGCAATCTTTCTGTAACTGGCTGTGAGAGTTAAGTATTTCCAGTATTTGCTTCTCCAAATGCTCTTTATTTTGCTAACAACACCCATATCTCCGCCTCTTCATCTATCTAACTCCTATCCATGCTTCAAAATTTGGCTTAGAAATTATCTCTTCTGAGATGCTTCCCTAAACTGGCCCATGTGACACCTCTCCTCTGGGCTCCCACGGACTCGGGTTCTTTGTCACATGTGAGTTCAGTGCACCCGAGTTAATTTTCTTCCTCCCCCTATTTAAAGTAAGGGAGGCTGCGATGCCTGACACTTCTTAGGCCTTCAATAAATATTTCTTAAAGAAATAAATGAATTATTTAAAGTTGTAATATTTGCATTGATATGCTCAAAAAAATCATAAATATCACTCCCAACAGCAAGTAGGAAATTGTTTCTCTGAGGAAGATCATACAATTAAGTCAGAAGTGAATGACAAGTTTCTCAAAGGACTCACTCTAACCTGAACTTTGTCAAGGATGCAGATAGTTCACAGGTGTTGAAGTGTCCCAGCAGAAGGAGAAGCCTTACCAAGGTGTCGAGGTGAGAGAAAAATGGAGAGCATTTGGGAAGCCTAGATAAATGTGGCTATTGCTTTAGAGTGTAAAGAGAAGGGGAAAACGTGAGGGTAGTATGAAAGGTAGAAGCCTGAAAAGAGAGGGCTCTGCATGCTCTGAGAAGGACATTATACTTTCTTGTGTAGACAACAGGGAGCATTCAAAGATTTTAAATGGAAGGGCAACATTATTGGGGTTACATGTTAGGACACTTAAATGGAGAACTGAGGAAAGGAGAGACAGAAAGCAGAGAACACTCAGGAATCTAATGCAGTAAATAGGTAAATTCAAAAGATATGGAGTTAGACTAGATGGGACTTGGTAACTGATGGGATTTATGTGACAGCCAATTAGGAGGCGTCTCAGAATTTTGTTCTGGGTCCTTATGTGAATGGAGATGGCAAATTAAAATAAAACAAAATTAATTTGCAAGGATCTGAGAATTTAACAATGTACTTTGAGCTAGAGACATTTTGCAAATCAAGGGGTAGAGTGTTTAAACGAAATTATTACACTAGTGTCCATTTGCTATGAAATAGTCTTGAAATATGATCCTTTTGGATTATACCATGGATTCTCTGTGTGATCCCAAAGAGTCATTTAATCTTTCTGTGCTTCAGTCTTATAAATTCTTCCATATACATAAGAAAAAAATATATGCTTCTCAGATAAGTCAATAAAGAAACTCAAAAGTAAATTTGACTATGTGGTAATTTCTGTTTCCTAAAGACAATATGAAATACAATCTCAATTTCCTCCTCTATTAAAAAATAATTAAAAGGGGAGAAGGCTTAAATAATTTCAAATGGCCCCTTCAGCTCCAAAAATCAATGGCTCCATAAGTCAGAGCACTCAGTTGGAGCCCACGTTCTGCTCAGGTCAGTGGTTGATACTCAACAAGAACCAAGGGATTTACGGTGGAGATAGGTTGTCCTATTTAAGCACTTCCTGCTGAGTGAAGTAGTACTTCCTTTTACTTGTGTTAATGGTTTTCTGTTCTTTATCATGTTGTCTTTTATGAGGTGTTTTCATTTGTTGAACAAATATTTATTGTGTGCCTACTATGTGCTGGGCACCACATTAGGTGCTGGTGAAGCAAAATTAAATGAGACATACTCCGTTTTGTTGCATTTGTTAACTGTAAGCTATATTCAAGCCAAAATACATCATCTCATAAAGTAATATTTATCATATACATGATCCTGCTCTAGGAACCATGCCAGGCTACCCCATTAAACTTGATGGACCTGAGAATAGTAAAACTATATACGGTATAATGTATTTATAGTATATAGTAAGGCAACAAAGTCCCTTGAGAAGGGAAGGCAGGAAAACTGAAAAATCATCATGTGTGTACTTGGAACTCATAGACCATTGGCAAGCTCCTTGACTATTTTGTGACTCCATTTCTTCATAAAATGGGAATAATAAGGCCTACTTCTTGTATTCCTCATAGGATATTATAAGGATTAAATAAGCAAAAGCACATTAATTACTTTGAGCTTTTAAAAAAGCACTAAATAAATGTTAGGCATTGTTGTTTGGTAGCATTACATAAAATCACATTAAAGTCAAAAGCCTACTGTAGTTATTTTAATGGAAGGTTAAATACCAAGATGAAAGCAGGATGAGATGAATAACTATAATAAGGGCACACCCCTAGTCAGATCTAGTTAGAAACTAAAATTAAAACTGGAATTAGCTGTATGACTGACAGTTTGTTGCACAGGACAGAACTTACAGGATGTCTGTCTGTAAAGCTGGATTAAGTGCAAAGGGAAGGCGAACATGAGCCCCACCTGAGCTGACCCTTCTTGGATTTTAAAAATGAATCTTCTTGTTGGAGTTTCAGAGGGAAACTCCTACTTGGTGGGATCATGCATGCCCTGAAGCTATGCTACCAGGTCTCTAGTACCAGACAGGGACGTTTCCACCACCAGGATATTTGATGCTCGCCATCTTCAACAGCAGAGCCATCTGTTAACCTTGAGAGGTCAACTGTGATGAAATTATTCATTTGTGATCAAAAATTTTACTTAGATTGTGTTCAAAATGTTGTTATAAAAGATCCAAGCCCTCGAAGAAAATACTTCCTCAAGAAAATTGTTTGGCTAAGATACTCAAAGCTAAAGCAGACACTAACACCAAACAGAGGAGCTAAGCTAATAAAATCTTCACCAGTCTCCACATCAGAAGTCTCTCTAAACTGAGCAAGAGGACTCAGGAAACTGTCCAGCCCCCTCCTCTAGCCCCAGGATAGAAGCTTCCTGATCGGGGAATAACAAACTGTCTGCTAGATTGCAGTATTTCTTTCTCTTTCTGCTTCTGCACTAGATAGCAGCATACAAGAGAGAACAGTAGAATTCCTGTCTCTTTTCACTTTAGGCAAAACAATTCTTCTTTCAGTTACTATAAGGGAATACACAGTAGAGACAGATGAGATTTTTGACTCCCACGACTTCAGCACCGTAAGGTTCTCTGATGCTAAGCCTGGCTGAAAGTTGAATGCAAATCTCTAGGAATGGTTTGTGAGTGCAGATTAGCTTTCAGTCAGAGTGGATAAAGGGAAATGATTAGTTAGAAAAAATATCTAAATTTAAGTAGATTTTTTTTTAAGTTTCAAAATAGCATTTTTATAATCCATATTTGGTTAGGCCCAAATTGTTTTAAAAAAGTTTATTTGGATAACAAGTAGAAATTACATTAACATTTTAGAACTTGAGTAAAGAACAGCTGTCTGAATTTCAAGCAAAGTACAGGCCTTGTACTATAAACTATAATCCAGGGGAACTCATAGACTTTTCTTGAAAGGTGAAAAAAATCTCAGAAAGGAAAATCTCTATAATTGAAGTCTTGAAGCAAAAGGAAACCCACAAATTCTAGTAAGTAACACAATTTTCTAAGCAACATACTCTAGGGCCTTAAAATTCTTGGAATCAAATTCTTCCTTACATTTAATCTGTGTCTATTTTATCTTGGGAGATGAAAAAAAATAAAAAGCATGCCATCCCCTGGGAATTAACTCTTCATTTATATTAAAGCTATAAATCACCAGCCACCAAGCACTAACTGAAATTAATATCCCAGTTCCTATGCCATTTCCACTTAAATTCCAATTCACCAGTACTTATGGGGTAAAAAGAAAGTGGTAGGCCTCCGCTTCTAGTTTATAAAATACGGTTGTTAAAATTCTCACTTTTGCTCCTTAATTCGAGTTATACACAGACATAGAGAAGAGAGAGAGAGAAGAAGAAGGAGGAGGAGGAGGAGAAGGGAGAGGGGGAGGAGGAGAAGGGGGGGGAAGAGGAGAAGGGAGCGGGGAGGAGAGGGAGAAGGAGGAGGAGGAAGCAGCGGAGATTTTTGAAAGTTTTTGTGTGTTGGTGTCTTTTATTCCCAAAACTTTATTCAAGAAACATTAACATTTATTAAGCATTTAGTATGTTTTCCAGGTACTGTTTCCATCTTAGTTGCCTTGCTTTTTCATTTTCATGAGATTCATTCCACAAAATACCTCAAATAATCTCTCTAGAATTACATTTCCCATAGAAAGAAAAGAAAGAAGAAAAAAATCCAACAGCTAAAATCTGTGGTTCCTCTTCTTTCTTTTGAGGGCTGTACCTGGCAACTGAAACTCTACTCTTTCAAATGGAGAAGATAACTCAAAAGGTTCTAGAAGTATTTCAGTCCACTGTAAATTTCATATTTTGCCACTGCTACCTCCAAACAAATATTTAGGATCCTAAAACCCTGGCTGGTGTTGAGTTTCCAACTGCCCACACAATATCCAGAATGCTTCTCTGTCTAAACCCCTTAACGTTCCACAGGTATGTCCTAACAGGATAATTTTAAATCATCATAGAATTTTTTCATCACCCATATTTTTCCATCTCAACTTATCCTGGCATGGATCAAGCTGCGACCAGGCATGGAACTGACCCAGAGCTTGGCTTGAGAGGTCCCTATGTTCCTAAGCCCGAGTCTAATATGGCAACTGTTTTGAAGGGATTCTCCCTGCAAGACTATGCAAGTTGACTTTGCACACTGTGGCTCTCTTTTTAGTTTAGTACTGGGCACTCAACTAATTTTTAGGAGCAAAGAGGTTTCTATGGAAGCCACCTAATGTCTACACCCATCATGACTATTTTTAGTGGAGCAGATCCACATGACTTCCTGAGTGGCACCGTTCAACATCTGACCAGTTCAATAGTTTAAGTTGTCCTCACTGTCATCTCCTTGAATATATCAGGCTACAGTGTATTTGAAGCAGAATAAAACAGTCTTGCAAATCTAGCAAAGAAATCTAGGGGATAGGATTGGCATCTTTCAAGTACTATTATGACAAATGTTATTTATGTCTAATTATGAGATTCTGCTCCCAAAAAATGTATATATGGTCTCACATTCCTTTCACTCATCCTCTCCATTTTTAATTACAGAGTGTCTATAAAATAATGTTTTTTTTGAAAAGGAGTTTCATTCTTCTTGCCCAGGATAGAGTGCAATAGCACAATCTTGGCTCACTGCATCCTCCGCTTCCCCGGTTCAAGAGATTCTCCTGCCTCAGCCTCCCATGTAGCTGGGATTACAGGCATGCACCACCACGCCTGCTAATTTTGTATAGAATAACATATTTTTAAAGCTTTCCTTTTAAAGGACAGACATATGTATGGATTCTCTATTAAAGAGGGGAACCTTATGGAGTCCTGCAGGTTTAAAGTAAAATTCTACGTGGTTTGAACGTCAAGGAAGAATCAAGTTTGTTTCTAAATGATAGAATAGTTACTCCAGGCTAAGTTATTCCGCATTTCCTCTAACTACTGGTACTGGATTTTTATCTACCAGTACTATCAGTTTTGCAAACCTCAGGCCAACAATCACAGGAGTTCAGACAGACTCGTCAAGGGAAATCAACCCTCGTCAAGCTAAAGAAACTGGCATCTGCGTTTCTTCCAAGCTGAATCACAAACAGTCCACACCCATCCTGATCCCTCTTCAAATAATTTCTTCATTTACTTGTGTGGCACTTCCTGAAAGTAAGGAATGGGCTTGACTGGATGAGCTATTATCTCATTAGGATTTGTGAAGGAACCAAACAGACAGGAATGCTTTCCACCAGCCCCCCTCCACATCCTCTCTCCATTTTCTTGTCGAGACCACCATTTGCATTGTTTGACTTTTCTCAGTTTCTGTGTTGCCCAAGACAGATAGATAAGCCCCTTAAATGATTACTGCCACCCTGTGTTAGCTTTCAAAGCCACTAACAACTTTTCCATGTTTGGTAACTAATGTGTGATAGAAATGTTGACAATGTAAATCGAGAACTAAACCACAGACCAGAACCTCTCAGAATAAATGGAAATCACCCAAAGGTTCTCTGGGAGCTCCTTCCACAGTTCTGTACACACGTTTGACTTTTAAGGTAAGATTGAATTTCCTTGTGTTTTAATCAGCAGGAATGCCAAGAACGGTAATATAATTATATGTATTGGGGTTTTTTTTGTTTCAATGTGATAGTTTTAAAATGAATTTTATTTTTTCCACTTTGTCCTTGTAGAGCCAGAAGAAAATCATACAGTCTCTAAATTTGATATCCTAGAAGCACTACAAAATTTGATATTCATTGAGAAACATGGTAAATCCCTACACAGGAGGAGATCAAAGCACAATGCTATCCCTTCACTCTGCCTCGAGTGTATTCCTGCTGCTGGAGGCTCATATATAACAGTGTATAAGTTTCCTTTGGCTGTTGATCGAAAGCCTGTCACTAAAAACACCCTGCAGTTGCAATGCAGCAACTGCTGTGTCTAACTAAGCCGCGGGATGTGAAGCTGTGTTGCCCCACATTACTCTACATTGCCTTGGGCTCCTAGAAAAAATATAGCCAAAAAAAAAAAGCTCTTCACAGTGTTGCTCTCCCTTGGGTTGATAAGGAATGAACAGGTGCTCCCTAGCTGACATTTTCCTCCCAAAAGACATCAGACTGAATTAGGAATGCCTTCACAAACAAAGCAAGGAGGAAAATAAAAATGCTTATGCCTAACCATATACAAATGTCAGTGACTGAAACAGCCTTTTTTGGGGGCAACATAGTAGAGAGAGACATTGGTTTCCATTGCTACCTATTGGCGACAAATATATGATATGTATATTTAAAAGGGTCGCATTCACTCATCTGACTCTTTCTTTTTCAAAACCCACTGTGTGGGTGGATCCAAGATGGCCGTTTAGGAACAGCTCAGGATTGCAGCTCCCAGTGAAAGCACAGAGGGTGAGTGGACGCCGTGTTTTTATTGCCCACAGACTAGGAAATTCCCGGGCAGA